>NW_026960870.1:0-32768 GCF_021018805.1 Prinia subflava | reverse complement strand
TTTTAAGAGCAGGGCTGCGAGAAGCATTGAGCCGGCAATTGGGGCCTCTACATGAGCTTTAGGCAGTCATAGGTGTAGTCCGTATAGTGGAGCTTTGACCATGAATGCTACGAGAAGGGCTAAGCTGGCTGCTAGGCCCGTTCAGGAGTGTGTGATGGTTGGGTGGGATAGTTTAAGTATTGGGAAGTATAATGTGCCAGTTTGGTTGTGTAGGTGCAGGATGGCGATTAGTAGGGGGAGTGAGCTGGCAAGCGTGTAGAACAGTAGGTAGATTCCGGCTTTAAGTCGTTCTGGTTGGTTTCCTCATCGGGTGATGAGGATTAATGTGGGGATTAGGGTTGCTTCAAAAGCAATGTAGAATAGTATGAGTTCCGAGGCTGAGAAGGCTGATAGGATGAATAGTTGAGCTAGAATGATTGTTGTGATGAAGATTCGTTTGCGGTTGGTTGGTTCTTGTTCTAGATGGTTTTGACTTGCCATTAGCATCAGAGGCAGGAGTCAACATGATAGGACTAGTAGTGGTGAAGAGATTTGGTCGATAGCAGTCCAGTGAGATAGGTTTTTGTTTGGGTAGTATGTTGGGGTGAATAGCTGTAGGCTAATGGCGGCAATTAATATGCTGTGTGTTGTGGTATTAGCCCAAAGGTACTTGCTGGGTGAGGATATGGTCATGGGAAGGAGTATAATAGTTGGTATGATGATTTTTAGCATTTTAGGAGGTTAAAGTTGTGGAGGTGGTCTGAACCGTGGGTGCGTGTTGAGGCTACTAGTAGGGCGAGCCCCGTTCCTGCTTCGCAGGCTGAGAATGTTAGTATAAGTATTGGTAGTATGGTGGCGGATGTTATTTGTGTTTGGATGGGTCATATTGACAGGGCTACATATATAGACAATATCATGCCCTCTAAGCATAGTAAGGCTGAGATTAGGTGGGTTCGGTGGAAGGCTAGGCCTAAGGCGCTTAGGGAGAAGGCTGAGTAGAAGCTTAGGTGTAGGAGGGTCATTAAGAAAGTTATAGGGTTGTGGCTATAATCTGTTGAGTCGAAATCAACTGTCTTGGTTAGACTAACTTTCTGTTATTCGGCCCATTCTAGCCCTCCTTGGGTTCATTCGTACACTAGACCTAGGGTGAGGAGTAGGATAAGGACTGAGGCTCATGTTAGTGTAGTGGTTGGGGCTTGGAGTTGGGTGGCTCATGGAAGAGGTAGGAGTAGGGCAATTTCTAGGTCGAACAGTAGGAATAGGATTGCTACTAGGAAGAATCGAATGGAGAATGGTAGTCGAGCGGATCCTAATGGGTCAAAGCCGCATTCGTATGGGGATAGTTTTTCTGAGTCTGGGTTCGTTTGGGCCAGTCATAGGTTTAGTATGGTTAGGGCGATGCTTAGGGTTATGGATAGGGTGATTATAAATGTGATTATGTTTATTGCTCTTCTCTGGGTTTGAACCAGATTTTAAGGATTGGAAGTCGATTGTAATTAGTATACTAGAAGAGCAGGATCCTCATCAGTAAATAGAGATATATAGGAATAGTCATACGACGTCTACAAAGTGTCAGTATCAGGCTGCTGCTTCGAAACCAAAGTGATGGTTTGGTGTAAAGTGGAATTTAATGAGGCGTAGGAGGCAGATTAGGAGGAATGTGGAGCCAATGATTACGTGTAGGCCGTGAAATCCAGTGGCTACGAAGAAGGTAGACCCGTATACTCCGTCTGCGATGGAGAAGGGAGCTTCGTAGTATTCTATGGCTTGTAGTGCGGTAAAGTAGAATCCTAGGAGGACAGTTAAGGTGAGAGCATAGATTGCTTGTTTTCGGCGGGCCTCTATGATAGCGTGATGGGCTCATGTGACGGTGATTCCTGAAGCTAGTAGGATGGCAGTGTTTAGTAGCGGTACTTCTATGGGGTTCAAGGGTTTGATTCCTGCTGGTGGTCATTGTCCTCCTAGTTCTGGGGTTGGGGCTAGGCTTGAGTGGAAGAAGGCTCAGAAGAAGCCTAGGAAGAAGAAAGCTTCTGATGTGATGAACAGGACTATGCCGTATCGTAGCCCTTTTTGGACGGTGGGAGTGTGGTGACCTTGGAATGTGCTTTCGCGTACAATGTCTCGTCATCATTGGAATATGACTAGGGTGGTTGATAATAGGCCAATGGCAAGTAGTTGTGGGGAGTGGTAGTGGAATCATATGGTTAGGCCGGACGTGGTTAGTAGGGCGGCGGCTGCTCCGAAGATGGGTCATGGGCTTGGATCTACTATGTGGTAGGAGTGTGCTTGGTGTGCCATTGTGTTAGATGTTTTCTTGGAGGTAGAGGCTGAGTAGGAGGACAAAGACGTAGGCCTGGATCATGGCTACGGCTACTTCCAGGATGGTTAGTAGCAGCAGGATTAGGAATGTTAGTAGGGAGACCATAGGTATGGTCGATAGTAAGGCGATCGTGGCGGTAGAAATAAGTTGGATTAAAAGGTGTCCTGCTGTGAGGTTGGCTGTTAGTCGTACTCCTAGCGCAATAGGACGAATTAGAAGGCTTGTTGTTTCAATTAAGACCAGTGCTGGGATCAGCGGTGTTGGAGTGCCTTCTGGTAGCAGGTGCCCTAGGGTAGTTGAAGGTTGGTTGCGTAACCCTGTGAGGAGGGTGGCTAGTCATAGTGGGAAGGCTAGGGCTAGGCTCATGGATAGTTGGGTGGTTGGAGTGAATGTGTAGGGCAATAGGCCTAGAAGGTTGATTAGTAGGAGGAATACCATTAATGAGGTTAGGATTAGGGCTCATTTGTGTCCTTTTTTGTTCAGTGGTATTATTAGTTGCTTTGTGATGAGGTTGACCGCTCATAGTTGTAGGGTGGATAGACGGCTCGTCACCCAGCGGTTGTTTTGTGACGGTAGTAGTAGGGCTGGGAAAGTGATTGAGATGAGGATTAGTGGAATGCCCAGTAGGGATGGACTTGAGAATTGGTCGAAGAAACTTAGGTTCATGGTCAAGTTCATGGGGTAGTAGGGGTGGTGGTAGTGGTCTTGTTGAGTGGTGGGTTTGGGGATGTTATGGATAGGATTTTAGGTTGGATGATTATTGAAAATGTTAGTCATGAGGTTAGTATGATAAAAAATCATGGATTTGGGTTGAGTTGTGGCATGTCATTAAGGAGGGTTAGCGTCCCTCTTTCTCTAGCTTAAAAGGCTAACGCTGTTTCATAGCTTCTTAATGATTAGGAAGATAGTAGAGAAGATCAGTTTTCGAAGTTGTCAAGTGGTGTGGACTCTACTACGATTGGTATGAAGCTGTGGTTTGCTCCGCAGATCTCTGAGCATTGTCCGTAGAATACTCCTGGTCGGTTTGCTAGGAAGGAAGTTTGGTTTAGTCGTCCTGGGATTGCATCCGTTTTGACGCCTAGGCTTGGTACAGCTCATGAGTGCAGGACGTCGTCAGCGGTGACAATAACTCGGATGGTAGAGTTTATTGGGACGATAACACGGTGGTCTACTTCTAGAAGTCGAAAGTGTCCTAGTGGGAGCTCTGATGTTGGTGTTATGTAGGAGTCGAATGTTAGGTCTTTGAAGTCGGTGTACTCGTAGGATCAGTACCATTGGTGTCCAATGGCTTTTAGAGTGAGGTCTGGTTGGTTGACTTCATCCATCATGTATAGGATGCGCAGGGATGGCAGGGCTAGGGTGATTAGTACTATGGCTGGTAGGATTGTTCATACTAGTTCGATCGCCTGTGCATCAACTGTATTTGATGAGAGTTTACCTGTTAGTATTAGAGTCAGTAGATAGAGGACCAAGCTGCAGATGGCTAGGGCCACTATTATGGCGTGGTCGTGGAATTGTATCAGTTCTTCTATAATTGGTGATGAGGCGTCTTGGAAATTAAGTTGTGAGTGGTTGGCCATATTTTGAGGCGCACAGGGTTTTCACCTGCAATATAGCCTTGACAAGGCTATGTAATCGTTTTACTAGCGTCTCTATGAGAAAGAAGCATAAGTGGTTTTATGCGGTTGGCTTGAAACCAACATATGAGGGTTCGAGTCCTTCCTTTCTTGTACTTGGACAAAGGCTGGTTCTTCAAAGGTGTGGAATGGGGGTGGGCAACCGTAGATTCATTCGATATTTGTGCTTGTAAGTTCTGGTTGGAAAGCTTTGCGTTTGGATGCGAAGGCTTCTCAGATGATGAATACTAGCATGATTACGGCTGTTATAGAGATTAGGGAACCTACTGATGAGATGGTGTTTCATAGTGTGTAGGCGTCTGGGTAGTCTGAGTATCGACGTGGCATGCCAGCTAGGCCAAGGAAGTGTTGTGGGAAGAAGGTGAGGTTAACGCCTACAAATATTACTCCGAAGTGGATTTTGGCTCATGTGGAATGTAGAGTGTACCCGGTGAATAGTGGGAATCAGTGTGTGAATCCGGCTAGAATTGCGAATACTGCTCCTATTGATAGTACATAGTGGAAGTGAGCTACTACATAGTAGGTATCGTGCAGAGCAATGTCTAGTGAAGAGTTTGCTAAAACGATCCCTGTTAGGCCCCCGATGGTGAATAGGAAGATGAATCCTAGGGCCCATAGTATGGGTGGGTCTCATTTGATAATGCCTCCGTGGAGTGTTGCTAGTCAGCTGAATACTTTAATGCCAGTTGGGATGGCGATGATTATAGTGGCTGATGTGAAGTATGCTCGGGTGTCTACGTCCATGCCTACTGTGAATATATGGTGGGCCCAAACGATAAATCCTAGGAACCCGATGGAAAGTATAGCTCATACCATTCCTATATAACCGAAAGGTTCTTTTTTTCCTGAGTAGTAGGTTACGACGTGGGAGATGATTCCGAATCCTGGTAGAATGAGGATGTAGACTTCAGGGTGTCCGAAGAATCAGAATAGGTGTTGATAAAGTACTGGGTCTCCTCCTCCTGCCGGGTCAAAGAAAGTGGTATTTAGGTTGCGGTCGGTTAGTAGTATAGTGATTCCGGCAGCGAGTACAGGGAGGGAGAGAAGCAGTAGGACTGCTGTGATAAGTACTGATCAGACAAATAGGGGGGTTTGGTATTGGGAGAGGGCTGGTGGTTTTATGTTAATTGCTGTGGTGATAAAGTTGATTGCGCCCAGAATTGATGAGATTCCAGCTAGGTGAAGGGAGAAGATGGCTAGGTCAACTGAAGCTCCAGCATGGGCTAAGTTGCCGGCTAATGGGGGGTACACTGTTCAGCCCGTACCTGCTCCTGCCTCGACTGTGGAGGAAGCCAGGAGAAGGAGGAAAGAGGGTGGTAGAAGTCAGAAGCTTATGTTGTTCATTCGTGGGAATGCTATGTCTGGGGCCCCAATTATTAGGGGGACTAGTCAGTTGCCGAAGCCCCCGATCATAATTGGTATAACTATAAAGAAGATTATTACGAAAGCATGTGCTGTAACGATCACGTTGTAGATTTGGTCGTCTCCGAGCAGGGCTCCTGGTTGGCCTAGTTCTGCTCGGATGAGAAGGCTTAGTGAGGTGCCCACTATTCCGGCCCATGCGCCGAAAATTAGGTATAGGGTACCGATATCTTTGTGGTTGGTTGAGAATAATCATCGGTTAATGAATGTCACAGGTAAGATGGCTGAGTGTATAAGCGTTAGGCTGTAGTCCTTTTTACAGAGGTTCAATTCCTCTTCTTATCGGCTTTGTGGTGAAATTCACGGCGGGTTGCAAACTCGCAGATGCGTATTGATTGCGCCGAAGTCTTAGGTAGAAGCCTGTTGGTTAGGGCATGTAGCTGTTAACTATATTGTTGTGGGATCGAAGCCCATCTACCTAGTTGGGTTGTAAGGTCCTAGCTTAATTAAAGTACCTGGGTTGCATTCAGGAGATGTGGGGTAGCATCCTGCGGATCTTAGCAGAAACTAAGAGGGTTTAACTCTTGTTTAAGGCTTTGAAGGCCTTCGGTTTAAGTGATCCTAAGTTTCTTAAATAATAGTGGTGATTAGTGGTGAAACCGGTAGGAGTGCAGTTGATATGGTGATTAGGATGGCAATTAAGGTGCTGGTTGGTTTGTTAGTATGTCATTGTTTAATGTGGTTGGTGGTGTGTGGGGGTAGTGTGATTGTTGCACAGTATGCTAGGCGAAGATAGAAGAATAGGCTTAGGAGTGATAGGAGGGAGATTGAAGTTGCTATTGGGATTATGTCTTGTTTAGTTAGCTCTTGGATGATAAGTCATTTTGGGAGGAAACCTGTTAATGGGGGCAGTCCTGCTATAGAGAGTATTGTTAGTAGTAGTATGGCGTTTAGTGCTGGTACCTTTGTCCATGCAGTTATTAGGGTTGATAGTTTTGAGACTTTAATTGTGTTTAAAGTTAGGAATACTGCTATTGTTATTAGTGTGTAGAGGTAAAAATTAAGTAAGGTTAGTTTAGGGTTGTACGAGATAATGATTGTTATCCATCCTAGATGGGAGATGGAGGAGAAGGCTAGGATTTTTCGGATTTGTGTTTGGTTTAGTCCTATTCATCCTCCCAGAGCGGCAGATATGATTGCTATGCAGGCTAGCAGAGTAGGGTTTAGTGAGGGTGATGTTATGAATAGCAGTGAGATAGGGGGTAATTTTATCATTGTTGATAGGAGGAGGCCTGTGGTAAGTGGGGACCCTTGGAGGACTTCTGGGAATCAGAAATGAAATGGGACTAGTCCTAGTTTTATTGCTAGGGCGGAGGTTAGGATGAGGCACGATATTGGATGGGTTAGTTGGGTGATGTCCCATTGTCCGGTGTGCCATGCATTGGTTATGCTGGAAAATAAGACTAGTGCGGAGGCAGTTGCTTGGGTAAGGAAGTACTTGGTTGCGGCTTCAATGGCTCGTGGATGGTGGGATTTTGAGATCAGTGGCAGGATTGCTAGGGTGTTGATTTCAAGGCCGGCCCAGGCTATTATTCAGTGGTTGCTCGAGATTGTGATGGCAGTCCCTATAAACAGGCTGATTGCGAAAATTAATTTTGCTTGTGGGTTCATTAGTAGGGGAAGGGGTTAAACCATCATTTTCGGGGTATGGGCCCGATAGCTTTGTTAGCTGACCCTACTAGAAAGTAATATAATGGGAGTATGGAGGGTTTTGATCCCTTTAGTGCAGGTTCGATTCCTGTTTTTCTAAGTTAGGAAATGAGAGGGCTGGTATACCTCTATGTTCACTTTATCATAGTGACCCTTTGGGACGTTCAGGCACATTTCCTTTTATGGTTCTTAGGTAGGGGGGAAGTCCAGCGTAACAGATTGATATGCTGGTGTGTCACAAGCATATCGCCAGTGTGAGTGGGAGGAAGTTTTTTCATAGAAGGTGTATTAGCTGGTCGTATCGGAAGCGCGGATATGAAGCACGGACTCATAGGAAACCAGCAGATAGTAGGAGGACTTTTGTGGCTAGAATCACAGGGAATAGTTCTTGCGGAGGGTTTAGGAAGCTTGGGTTGAAGAATAAGATGGTAGTTAGTGTGTTTATTAGCATGATGTTGGCGTATTCGGCTAGGAAGAATAAAGCGAATGGTCCTGCTGCATATTCCACGTTGAAGCCAGAGACTAGTTCTGACTCCCCCTCTGTAAGGTCAAATGGGGCTCGGTTTGTCTCGGCTAGTGTGGATACGTATCATATTATGGCTAGTGGCCAGCATGAGAAGATAAGGTACAGGGGTTCTTGGGTGGTTGCGAGAGTGCTTAGGTTGTAATTTCCGCTGAGTAGGATGATGGAGAGTAGGATAATTGCTAGGGTGACTTCATACGAGATGGTTTGGGCTACTGCTCGTAGTGCTCCAATTAGGGCATATTTTGAGTTGGAGGCTCATCCTGATCATAGAATAGAGTATACGGCTAGGCTAGATATGGCTAGGAGAAAGAGTAGGCCTAGGTTGAGGTCTGCGAGAGAGAATGGTAGTGGGAGTGGGGTTCAAATTGAAATCGCTAGGAGAAGGGCTAGTATTGGAGTTGTGGTGAATAGGATTGGGGAAGATGTTGATGGGCGGATCGGTTCTTTGATGAATAGTTTCACCCCGTCTGCCAAGGGTTGTAGTAGTCCGAATGGGCCTACGACATTTGGGCCCTTTCGTCCTTGCATGTAACTTAGGATTTTACGTTCTACTAGTGTGAGGAAGGCTACTGCAATTAGAATGGGGAGGGCATAGGAAGTGGCTATGATTAGGCTGGTTAGAAGTGGGTAGTTGGTCATATGGGGGTTGGTAAGCTAGGGAGAGGATTTGAACCTCTGAGTTAAAGGACTTAAGCCTTTTGCATTTGCCGAGCTCTGCCACGCTAGCTTGTCCTTTTCTAGGACGTGGGTGGGTGTGATAGCTTTTCGTAATTTAGTTGGTTTCATTACTTAAGGCGGGGGCTTGCTTGTGGTATTGGCCCCACTTTTCCTATCCTTTCGTACTGGGAAGAGTTGTTCATAGATAGAAACCGACCTGGATTACTCCGGTCTGAACTCAGATCACGTAGGACTGTTAATCGTTGAACAAACGAACCCTTAGTAGCGGCTGCACCACTAGGATGTCCTGATCCAACATCGAGGTCGTAAACCTCCCCGTCGATATGGACTCTCGGAGGAGATTGCGCTGTTATCCCTGGGGTAGCTTGGTCCATTGATCAATTATATTGGATCTGGTGGCTATTAGCACTTTGAGTAGTGGCTCTTAGTCTGGAGGTGTTGTCCCATGTTTGGAGGTTTTGTTTTGCTCCAAGGTCGCCCCAACCGAAAAAATGCAGACCATCGTCCCAATGGATAAGTAAGCCCGGGGTGGGGGTGTATGTATTTTGGGGTGGTTGCTGTTTTTAAAGTTCCACAGGGGTCTTCTCGTCTTATGGGTTTATCCCTGCTTTTGCACAGGGAGATCAATTTCACCGATTGCCTGTAAGAGACAGTTAAGACCTCGTTTAGCCATTCATACGGGTCCCGATTTATGGGACAATTGATTGCGCTACCTTTGCACGGTTAGGATACCGCGGCCGTTGAACATAGTCACCGGGCAGGCATCACCTTCAATACTTGTCTGTGGGTTGGCTGAAGGCTATGTTTTTGGTAAACAGTCGGGCCTTGACGGGTTTGCCTAGTTCCTTTTACAGGTTTTAATCTTTCTTAATGGACGCTCCTATGTCGGGTTAACAAAGTGTTTAATACTCTGCTTGTTTGATTTGTCGTATATTGGTGGCTTGTTAATAATGTACTGATGTAAGCTTGCGTCTAAGAGGGAGGACCCTGGTTACTCATTCTAGCATTAATTCTCCTATTGTTCTATAGGTTAGCCCGTTAGTGGGGAGGGAGTCACGTGGTTTTTATATTTTTAAGGTGCAGAGCTTTAACGCACTCTTTGTTGATGGCTGCTTAAAGGCCCACAGTAGGTTTTGCAGGTTTGTTGTTTATCCGCTCGTGGAGATTGTATTCTTTTTTAAAGGAGCTGTACCTCCTTTAAATAGCCCTTAATTCGCTTCATTGGGGTTTGTAGGTTCCTTGGAGAAGAATTAAGAGTGAACTAAGATTCATTTCACAGGCAACCAGCTATCACCCAGCTCGATTGGCTTTTCACCTCTACTAGCAAGTCATCCCACTCTTTTGCAACAGAGACGGGTTCGCTCATAATAGCTGCTCGCAAGTAGCTCGCTTGGGTTTCGGGGTGGCAAACTTAAATTCATTTTGCTTGGTTTTTCTTGCTAGACCATGATGCAAAAGGTACAAGGGTTGATCTTTGCTGTTTTTAGCTTAGTTTTCATTGCTATTTCATCTTTCCCTTACGGTACGTGGTCTCTATCGCTCCAATGGTGTCTTTTCTATCGCCTATACTGGGACTAATAAATGCTTTAGTTGGGTGTTGGAAGTAGCTTTGTTATTCCGGGTCATGTAGGTTGGGCTAGAGTTTGGCATTCAAGACGATCTGATGTTAGCAGATATCTCTCAGGTGTAAGCTGAGTGCTTTAATTTAAGGCTACGTCTTGGTGTTCTAAGTGCACCTTCCGGTACACTTACCTTGTTACGACTTACCTCCTCTTTGGCTGATCAACTTATTAATTTATGGGGGGGGGGGGTCGCTTTTGAGGAGGGTGACGGGCGGTATGTACGTGTCCCAGAGCCGGCTTAAAGAGGGCTCGATTGTCTCTCTTTACTGCTAAATCCGCCTTCCAGGGATAGTTTCATGTCCCTTTGCCGTATGTTCTAGTCTAGAAAATGTAGCCCATTGCTCCCATTCCATAGGCTATACCTTGACCTGTCGTATTAGCGTTGTAGGGCTATTGCGTCCACTGTTGGTCCTTCAGGGTGGGTGGGCTGGCGACGGCGGTATATAGGCTGAACTGTTGCAAGGAATGGTAAGGTGTATCGTGGATCATCGATTATAGAACAGGCTCCTCTAGGTGGGTTTGGGGCACCGCCAAGTCCTTAGAGTTTTAAGCGTTTGTGCTCGTAGTTCTCGGGCGGATGCTCCGGTAAGATCGAGCATCAAGATTTAGGGCCAGGCATAGTGGGGTATCTAATCCCAGTTTGGGCCCTGGCTTTCGTGGGCTTCAATAAATCGTTGTTCTAAGATCTTCTTTAAGTAGGGGCCTTATGGGCATCTTTGGCTTTCTACGGCTCAGCTGCCTTTTAATCTTAGCTACTTGGATAACATGTGACCACTCTTTACGCCGTTAAGTAATGTTGATTTGGGTCTCCTGTATGACCGCGGTGGCTGGCACAGGATTTACCGACCCTTAGCTTGCTATAACTAAGTCAAGTTTGCACTCATTGCTTAATATTAATTACTGCTGAATACCCGTGGGGGTGTGGCAATTGCAAGGCGTTTTGGGCTACGGTGATGGGTGTGCCTGATACCCGCTCCTGTCGACCTAAATTTAGGGTACCCAGGGCATCTACACTGGAGCGCGGATACTTGCATGTATATATTTAGCAACAACCAACAGTAAGGTTAGGACTAAGTCTTTTGTCTTTGGGTGCGTGTGGCTGCCGTCTTGACATCTTCAGTGTCATGCTTTTTGTAAGCTACAAAGACTTAGGTGGGTTTGGTTTGGTGAGTGGTGATGTGTTGTTTTTGTTTGGTTTTTTGTCCAAAAAAAGGCAGGTAAGTTTGGGTTAAGTGTCGTAGTGGTGGGTGTGTAATTTGGTTGCATGAATAATATAGGGATATATAGTTAATTATTTGTTTGTTTTGATGAAAATTACACGATAAAAAATGAAGTGAATAAATTTTGGGGGTGAAATGATGGGTTTAGGTATAAGTCTCAGCAAAGTGAGAATAAAATAGTTATGTCCGGTGACCATTGCATTATTCAATGGCTTAAGAGGTAAAAAGCGCGGGTTTCATGAATGAGGCTAAAGTGCATCAGTGTCAAGTTTGCGACGACCTTATCCTTCAACCATGACACTATGGGCTTACAGGTGGTCGGCAGGTAGCTCGCCGGTAATGTGATGCTCACGTCAAGAGGAAGATATCTCCTGCTACGCACTGGAAGGGCATATTGAAGACGCCCCCAGAAGAAGAGAAGAGAAAGAGAAAGGAAATGTCGCGATAACGAGAGGAAATGAGGAGCGTCCATCCCCAGCACTTGTATCTGTGAAGAGCAAGTAGAGAGGGCGAGGCAGTTTATGGTCCTGAAGTTACCACGGGTGGCGCAAAAGAGCAAGTAGGGCCTCGAGGGTAAGAGGGAAAGTATGGGCTCAAGACAAGGGACGTGGGTATAACTGACGTTGAGTAGCTCGGTTCTCGTGAGGAGCACGGTTAATAGATAACCAGGTTCTCTGGCTTGTGAGCGCTTGAAAGCTGTTGGTCGAGAGGCTTGCTTTAGGAGGTGGGCGAATTGTATGACCTCGTGAATTCAAAGGTGCGCTGGGACATTCCCTCGTATCCGGGGCTGGTTGTTAGGTACGTTGTAGAGACTGTCGATCTCGGGTGACGCTTGTAGTGTGATGTTGGTCGGGTTAGCTGGGTGTGATGGTACCTGAAGCAAAAATGGGGGGGTGGTGTGACTGCTCGCACATTATCTATTTGGAGAAAATGTTGGGCGGGGGTTGGAGGTGAGGTTGGTCTTTGGGTGGAATATCCTACATTAATGTAGTGCCTGATGGGGATAATAAATTAATGTGGCGCAATACATACCTTAAGTAATATGAAAAAGCCGCGGGGGGGGTAAGGGGGGGGGGGGGGAATAGTTGGTATGGTGAAAATGAAGTATAAAAAGTGATGTTGGTGGTGATGTTGAATGGAGTAGTTCCTGTAGTTAAAGGATAACGGCCAGTTTTTCAGGCTGCAGATCCCAGGTAGAGGCTGGGCGGGAATTATGATGAAGTTTGTTCTGTTTATAGGGCTTTGTTTTGTTCTGGGTGGGCTGGCGGTTGCTTCTAATCCATCCCCTTATTATGGAGTGGTTGGGTTGGTCGTGGCGTCTATTGCTGGCTGTGGTTGGTTGGTTAGTTTGGGTGCTTCTTTCATGTCTTTGGTGCTTGTTATAGTGTATTTGGGGGGGATGTTGGTGGTGTTTGTTTATTCGGTTTCATTGGCGGCGGATCCTTATCCTGAGGCTTGGGTAGATTGGGGGGTTGTTGGGTATGGATTGGGGATTGGGTTAGTTGTTGGAGCTGGTGCTGTTGTGCTAGGTACTTCTGTGGTTTTAGTTGATGGGGGGACGGTTGATAGTGGTGGTTTATTGGTAGGACGGTTGGATTTTAGTGGGGTGGCTATGTTTTATTCGTGTGGGGTTGGGTTGTTCTTGGTGGGTGGATGGGGGTTGTTGTTAACTTTGTTTGTGGTTCTAGAGCTTGTGCGGGGGTTGTCTCGGGGGGCTATTCGGGCTGTCTAGGGTTGTGTCAGAAAGTAGTTTAGTCTAAAATGCCAGCTTTGGGAGTTGGTGATGGAGGTTTAATTCCTTTCTTTCTGAGGTTGTGGGGGGGTGTGTAATTTGGTTGCATGAATAATATAGGGATATATAGTTAATTATTTGTTTGTTTTGATGAAAATTACACGATAAAAAATGAAGTGAATAAATTTTGGGGGTGAAATGATGGGTTTAGGTATAAGTCTCAGCAAAGTGAGAATAAAATAGTTATGTCCGGTGACCATTGCATTATTCAATGGCTTAAGAGGTAAAAAGCGCGGGTTTCATGAATGAGGCTAAAGTGCATCAGTGTCAAGTTTGCGACGACCTTATCCTTCAACCATGACACTATGGGCTTACAGGTGGTCGGCAGGTAGCTCGCCGGTAATGTGATGCTCACGTCAAGAGGAAGATATCTCCTGCTACGCACTGGAAGGGCATATTGAAGACGCCCCCAGAAGAAGAGAAGAGAAAGAGAAAGGAAATGTCGCGATAACGAGAGGAAATGAGGAGCGTCCATCCCCAGCACTTGTATCTGTGAAGAGCAAGTAGAGAGGGCGAGGCAGTTTATGGTCCTGAAGTTACCACGGGTGGCGCAAAAGAGCAAGTAGGGCCTCGAGGGTAAGAGGGAAAGTATGGGCTCAAGACAAGGGACGTGGGTATAACTGACGTTGAGTAGCTCGGTTCTCGTGAGGAGCACGGTTAATAGATAACCAGGTTCTCTGGCTTGTGAGCGCTTGAAAGCTGTTGGTCGAGAGGCTTGCTTTAGGAGGTGGGCGAATTGTATGACCTCGTGAATTCAAAGGTGCGCTGGGACATTCCCTCGTATCCGGGGCTGGTTGTTAGGTACGTTGTAGAGACTGTCGATCTCGGGTGACGCTTGTAGTGTGATGTTGGTCGGGTTAGCTGGGTGTGATGGTACCTGAAGCAAAAATGGGGGGGTGGTGTGACTGCTCGCACATTATCTATTTGGAGAAAATGTTGGGCGGGGGTTGGAGGTGAGGTTGGTCTTTGGGTGGAATATCCTACATTAATGTAGTGCCTGATGGGGATAATAAATTAATGTGGCGCAATACATACCTTAAGTAATATGAAAAAGCCGCGGGGGGGGGTAAGTGGGGGGGGGGGGGCCTTTTCTTTAATTTTTTTCCGGCGCGGCCGAAAATTTTTGGAGGGGCCCTTTTCTTTAATTCTTTCCGGCGCGGCCGAAAATTTTTGGAGGGGCCCTTTTCTTTAATTCTTTCCGGCGCGGCCGAAAATTTTTGGAGGGGCCCTTTTCTTTAATTCTTTCCGGCGCGGCCGAAAATTTTTGGAGGGGGGGGGGGGAAACTCTAAGAAGAGGTTGAGTCTTCAATCTTTGGCTTACAAGACCAATGTTTTAATAAACTATTAGAGTATTAGAGTTTGAGTATTTTGTTTTCTACGATGGAAACAATTGGGAAGAGGACTAGAATGATAGTGAAGTAGGTAAATGAGGCTAGTTGGCCAATGATGATGAATGGGTGTTCAACTGGCTGGCTGCCTACTCAGGTTAGTACTAGAAGGTTTGCTACTAGTGTTCAAAACAGAATTTGTGACAGTGGGCGGAATGTTATTGAACGTAGTTTGGATGTGTGCAGGAGGGGCATGAGAAATAGTACTAGGACGGAGGCGGCTAGGGCCAGGACTCCTCCTAGTTTGTTTGGGATGGATCGTAGGATGGCGTAGGCGAATAGGAAGTATCATTCGGGTTTGATGTGAGGGGGTGTGGCTAGTGGGTTGGCTGGTGTGAAGTTTTCTGGGTCTCCTAGCAGGTTGGGTAAGAATAGAGCTAGGCTGGCGAGGGGGATAAATATTAGTGCGAACCCTACGATGTCTTTTGTGGAGTAGTAGGGGTGGAATGGGATTTTGTCGCAGTCTGATGGGATACCTAGTGGATTGTTTGATCCGGTTTCGTGTAGGAGGGTGAGGTGGACTAGTGTTAATCCTACAATGACGAATGGTAGTAGGAAGTGGATAGCGAAGAATCGAGTGAGTGTGGGGTTGTCTACTGAGAATCCGCCTCATGCTCATTCAACTAGTGTTTGTCCGATGTAGGGGATGGCTGAGAATAGGTTCGTGATGACTGTGGCTCCTCAGAATGATATTTGTCCTCATGGCAGGACGTATCCTACGAAGGCTGTTGCTATGAGGGTGAGTAGGAGGATGACCCCTACGTTTCAGGTTTCTTTGTTTAAGTATGAGCCGTAGTAGAAGCCTCGGCCGATGTGAAGGTAGATGCAGATGAAGAAGAATGAAGCTCCGTTTGCGTGGAGGTTTCGGATTAGTCAGCCGAATTGGACGTCTCGGCATATGTGGGTGACGGAGGAGAAGGCTAGGGAGGTGTCTGCTGTGTAGTGTATGGCTAGCAGTAGTCCTGTGACGATTTGTGTGGCTAGGCAAACACCCAGTAGGGATCCAAAGTTTCATCATGATGAGATATTTGATGGTGTTGGTAGGTCAATTAGGGCGTCGTTGATGACTTTTAGTAGGGGGTGGTTTTTACGAAGATTTGGGGCCATTAAGTTTTCTGTATGTGGAAATAATGATGATTAGGATGGATAGGGCAAAGGACCCTAGGTAGGCTTTGATTAGGCCTTGGTGGAATGTGGTAGCGGTTTTGGATGTTGTTGACTGCATATTGGCTAGGCCTTCTGGGCCTAATAGCTTGTATCAGGAAAGGTCTATGAGGTGTGAGGCGATGTTTTGTCCTCCTGATAATAGGTTTGTTACGCTTGATCGGTGGGTTAGTAGGTTGAAATAGCCTAGGGAGATTGAGAAGTTGTAGAATGGGTTTTGTTTGGTCAGGATTAGGGTTTGGGCTATTTTTGATAGTTCGAGTGCTAGGGCGATTCCTAGGGCTGTTACTACTAGGGCCGTTATTTTGATTGATGTGGGTATGGTTGTGGGTGGTGTTTTTGTTGGTAGGATGTATGAGGTAATGATTAAACCAGCTGTGATGCTTCCTAGTGCTAGTCGGGTGATTGGGCGGATTACTGCAGGGTTGTTTTCGTTTATTGAGGTTAGGGGAGGGATTCGGGTGAAGCCGCTTTGGACTAGAACGGTCATGCGGATTGTATAGACCGCGGTGAATGATGTGGCTAGCAGGGTTAGGAGCAGGGCTCATGAGTTTAGGTATGAGGTGTTTAGGTTTTCGATGATTTGGTCCTTTGAGTAAAATCCTGCTAGGAATGGGGTTCCTATTAGTGCTAGGTTACCGATAGTGAGACATGAGGTGGTTGTTGGGAGCATTTTTTGGAGGCCTCCTATTTTTCGGATGTCTTGTTCTCCGTTGAGGCTGTGGATGATGGAGCCTGAGCAGAGGAATAGCATGGCCTTGAAGAATGCGTGGGTTGAGATGTGTAGGAAGGCTAGTTGTGGAAGGTTTAATCCAATAGTGACTATTATTAGGCCTAGCTGACTTGAGGTGGAGAAGGCGATAATTTTTTTGATGTCGTTCTGTGTGAGGGCACATGTGGCTGCAAATAGGGTGGAGAGGGCTCCCAGGCAAAGGCAGAGAGAGAGGGCTGTTTGGTTGTTGTGGAATAGTGGGTGGGTTCGGATTAGTAGGAAGATTCCGGCCACTACTATAGTGCTTGAGTGTAGTAAGGCTGAGACTGGGGTTGGGCCTTCTATTGCGGATGGGAGTCATGGGTGTAATCCAAATTGAGCGGATTTGCCTGTTGCTGCCAGGATCAGCCCTAGGAGGGGTAAGGTTGGGGTCTGTGAAGTGGAGGGGAATTGTTGGAGTTCTCAGGTGTTTATGGTATAGGCTAGTCATGCTATGCAAAGGATGAGGCCAATGTCTCCGATTCGGTTGTAAAGCACTGCTTGTAGGGCGGCGGTGTTGGCTTCTGCTCGTCCGTGTCATCAGCTGATCAGGAGGAAGGATATGATCCCTACTCCTTCTCATCCAATGAACAGGACAAATAGGTTATTGGCGATGATTAGGATTAGCATGGTAATTAGGAACAGTAGGAGGAAGGTGAAGAATTTTGTGATGTGTGGGTCTGAGGCCATGTATCATGTTGCGAATTGCAGGATTGACCATGACACGAATAGGGCAATTGGGAAGAATGTAAGGGAGTAAAAGTCTAGTTTAAGGCTGATTGGGATTTTGAAGTTTATGATGAATTTTCATTCTCATGAGGAGACCAGGCCTTCCATACCTGAGTGGATGTGGATTGTTATTGGGACTAAGCTGATTAGAAATGAGGCTTTGACTGTTTGTGTGATGGTGTTGGGAGTGTTTTTGAGGCTGTCTGATAATAGTGGGAAAATGATTGGAGTAGTTAGGGTTGTTAGGGTTAATAGTGTTGAATGTGTTTAGGGTTAGTGGTAGGTCCATTACTTTCACTTGGATTTGCACCAAGATACGTGGTTCCTAAGACCATTGGATTGCTATTATCCTTTGAAAGTAAGGGGGCTGAGGTTTTAGACTCAGATGCAAGAATTAGCAGTTCTTGTTGGTTAAACCTCCCCTCGGCAGGTAAGAAGGTTTTAACTTCTATCTTTAGAGTCACGGTCTAATGTTTGGGTTGAAACTATACTTGCATACTGGGATGCCGGAGATTAGCTCTGGCTTTAAGATGAGGAGGGCTATTGGGATTATGTGTAGGGCTATAAGAAGATGCTCTCGTGTGGAGGAGTTTTGGATTGATGTGATGTGGGATGGGAGTGCTCCTCGTTGTGTCATTGTTAGTATGTATAGGGTGTATGAGGCAGTTAGGAGGATTGCAATGCCTGTTAGGATGATTGTTAGGGAGGATCAGTTGAACAGGGCGATTACAATGGTTAGTTCTGCTATAAGGTTAGTTGTGGGGGGTAGTGCCATGTTTGTTAGGTTGGCTAAAAGTCATCAGATGGCTATTAATGGGAGTAGGGGCTGGATGCCTCGTGTTAGTAGTAGAATTCGGCTGTGGGTGCGTTCGTAGTTTGTGTTGGCTAGGCAGAATAGTATGGATGAGGTTAGTCCGTGTGAAATTATTAGGATCATTGCTCCTGAGAATGCTCATTGGGTTTGGATTATAGTTGCGGCGATGACAAGGCCTATGTGGCTTACTGATGAGTAAGCGATTAGTGACTTTAGGTCGATTTGTCGTAGGCAGATGGCACTAGTTATGAGCGCTCCCCATAGAGAGAGGGTGATGAATGGGTAGTGCAGGTTGTTTAGGGATGGGTTTACTAGGATAGTGACTCGTATGATGCCGTAGCCTCCCAGTTTTAAGAGCAGGGCTGCGAGAAGCATTGAGCCGGCAATTGGGGCCTCTACATGAGCTTTAGGCAGTCATAGGTGTAGTCCGTATAGTGGAGCTTTGACCATGAATGCTACGAGAAGGGCTAAGCTGGCTGCTAGGCCCGTTCAGGAGTGTGTGATGGTTGGGTGGGATAGTTTAAGTATTGGGAAGTATAATGTGCCAGTTTGGTTGTGTAGGTGCAGGATGGCGATTAGTAGGGGGAGTGAGCTGGCAAGCGTGTAGAACAGTAGGTAGATTCCGGCTTTAAGTCGTTCTGGTTGGTTTCCTCATCGGGTGATGAGGATTAATGTGGGGATTAGGGTTGCTTCAAAAGCAATGTAGAATAGTATGAGTTCCGAGGCTGAGAAGGCTGATAGGATGAATAGTTGAGCTAGAATGATTGTTGTGATGAAGATTCGTTTGCGGTTGGTTGGTTCTTGTTCTAGATGGTTTTGACTTGCCATTAGCATCAGAGGCAGGAGTCAACATGATAGGACTAGTAGTGGTGAAGAGATTTGGTCGATAGCAGTCCAGTGAGATAGGTTTTTGTTTGGGTAGTATGTTGGGGTGAATAGCTGTAGGCTAATGGCGGCAATTAATATGCTGTGTGTTGTGGTATTAGCCCAAAGGTACTTGCTGGGTGAGGATATGGTCATGGGAAGGAGTATAATAGTTGGTATGATGATTTTTAGCATTTTAGGAGGTTAAAGTTGTGGAGGTGGTCTGAACCGTGGGTGCGTGTTGAGGCTACTAGTAGGGCGAGCCCCGTTCCTGCTTCGCAGGCTGAGAATGTTAGTATAAGTATTGGTAGTATGGTGGCGGATGTTATTTGTGTTTGGATGGGTCATATTGACAGGGCTACATATATAGACAATATCATGCCCTCTAAGCATAGTAAGGCTGAGATTAGGTGGGTTCGGTGGAAGGCTAGGCCTAAGGCGCTTAGGGAGAAGGCTGAGTAGAAGCTTAGGTGTAGGAGGGTCATTAAGAAAGTTATAGGGTTGTGGCTATAATCTGTTGAGTCGAAATCAACTGTCTTGGTTAGACTAACTTTCTGTTATTCGGCCCATTCTAGCCCTCCTTGGGTTCATTCGTACACTAGACCTAGGGTGAGGAGTAGGATAAGGACTGAGGCTCATGTTAGTGTAGTGGTTGGGGCTTGGAGTTGGGTGGCTCATGGAAGAGGTAGGAGTAGGGCAATTTCTAGGTCGAACAGTAGGAATAGGATTGCTACTAGGAAGAATCGAATGGAGAATGGTAGTCGAGCGGATCCTAATGGGTCAAAGCCGCATTCGTATGGGGATAGTTTTTCTGAGTCTGGGTTCGTTTGGGCCAGTCATAGGTTTAGTATGGTTAGGGCGATGCTTAGGGTTATGGATAGGGTGATTATAAATGTGATTATGTTTATTGCTCTTCTCTGGGTTTGAACCAGATTTTAAGGATTGGAAGTCGATTGTAATTAGTATACTAGAAGAGCAGGATCCTCATCAGTAAATAGAGATATATAGGAATAGTCATACGACGTCTACAAAGTGTCAGTATCAGGCTGCTGCTTCGAAACCAAAGTGATGGTTTGGTGTAAAGTGGAATTTAATGAGGCGTAGGAGGCAGATTAGGAGGAATGTGGAGCCAATGATTACGTGTAGGCCGTGAAATCCAGTGGCTACGAAGAAGGTAGACCCGTATACCTCCGTCTGCGATGGAGAAGGGAGCTTCGTAGTATTCTATGGCTTGTAGTGCGGTAAAGTAGAATCCTAGGAGGACAGTTAAGGTGAGAGCATAGATTGCTTGTTTTCGGCGGGCCTCTATGATAGCGTGATGGGCTCATGTGACGGTGATTCCTGAAGCTAGTAGGATGATGGCAGTGTTTAGTAGCGGTACTTCTATGGGGTTCAAGGGTTTGATTCCTGCTGGTGGTCATTGTCCTCCTAGTTCTGGGGTTGGGGCTAGGCTTGAGTGGAAGAAGGCTCAGAAGAAGCCTAGGAAGAAGAAAGCTTCTGATGTGATGAACAGGACTATGCCGTATCGTAGCCCTTTTTGGACGGTGGGAGTGTGGTGACCTTGGAATGTGCTTTCGCGTACAATGTCTCGTCATCATTGGAATATGACTAGGGTGGTTGATAATAGGCCAATGGCAAGTAGTTGTGGGGAGTGGTAGTGGAATCATATGGTTAGGCCGGACGTGGTTAGTAGGGCGGCGGCTGCTCCGAAGATGGGTCATGGGCTTGGATCTACTATGTGGTAGGAGTGTGCTTGGTGTGCCATTGTGTTAGATGTTTTCTTGGAGGTAGAGGCTGAGTAGGAGGACAAAGACGTAGGCCTGGATCATGGCTACGGCTACTTCCAGGATGGTTAGTAGCAGCAGGATTAGGAATGTTAGTAGGGAGACCATAGGTATGGTCGATAGTAAGGCGATCGTGGCGGTAGAAATAAGTTGGATTAAAAGGTGTCCTGCTGTGAGGTTGGCTGTTAGTCGTACTCCTAGCGCAATAGGACGAATTAGAAGGCTTGTTGTTTCAATTAAGACCAGTGCTGGGATCAGCGGTGTTGGAGTGCCTTCTGGTAGCAGGTGCCCTAGGGTAGTTGAAGGTTGGTTGCGTAACCCTGTGAGGAGGGTGGCTAGTCATAGTGGGAAGGCTAGGGCTAGGCTCATGGATAGTTGGGTGGTTGGAGTGAATGTGTAGGGCAATAGGCCTAGAAGGTTGATTAGTAGGAGGAATACCATTAATGAGGTTAGGATTAGGGCTCATTTGTGTCCTTTTTTGTTCAGTGGTATTATTAGTTGCTTTGTGATGAGGTTGACCGCTCATAGTTGTAGGGTGGATAGACGGCTCGTCACCCAGCGGTTGTTTTGTGACGGTAGTAGTAGGGCTGGGAAAGTGATTGAGATGAGGATTAGTGGAATGCCCAGTAGGGATGGACTTGAGAATTGGTCGAAGAAACTTAGGTTCATGGTCAAGTTCATGGGGTAGTAGGGGTGGTGGTAGTGGTCTTGTTGAGTGGTGGGTTTGGGGATGTTATGGATAGGATTTTAGGTTGGATGATTATTGAAAATGTTAGTCATGAGGTTAGTATGATAAAAAATCATGGATTTGGGTTGAGTTGTGGCATGTCATTAAGGAGGGTTAGCGTCCCTCTTTCTCTAGCTTAAAAGGCTAACGCTGTTTCATAGCTTCTTAATGATTAGGAAGATAGTAGAGAAGATCAGTTTTCGAAGTTGTCAAGTGGTGTGGACTCTACTACGATTGGTATGAAGCTGTGGTTTGCTCCGCAGATCTCTGAGCATTGTCCGTAGAATACTCCTGGTCGGTTTGCTAGGAAGGAAGTTTGGTTTAGTCGTCCTGGGATTGCATCCGTTTTGACGCCTAGGCTTGGTACAGCTCATGAGTGCAGGACGTCGTCAGCGGTGACAATAACTCGGATGGTAGAGTTTATTGGGACGATAACACGGTGGTCTACTTCTAGAAGTCGAAAGTGTCCTAGTGGGAGCTCTGATGTTGGTGTTATGTAGGAGTCGAATGTTAGGTCTTTGAAGTCGGTGTACTCGTAGGATCAGTACCATTGGTGTCCAATGGCTTTTAGAGTGAGGTCTGGTTGGTTGACTTCATCCATCATGTATAGGATGCGCAGGGATGGCAGGGCTAGGGTGATTAGTACTATGGCTGGTAGGATTGTTCATACTAGTTCGATCGCCTGTGCATCAACTGTATTTGATGAGAGTTTACCTGTTAGTATTAGAGTCAGTAGATAGAGGACCAAGCTGCAGATGGCTAGGGCCACTATTATGGCGTGGTCGTGGAATTGTATCAGTTCTTCTATAATTGGTGATGAGGCGTCTTGGAAATTAAGTTGTGAGTGGTTGGCCATATTTTGAGGCGCACAGGGTTTTCACCTGCAATATAGCCTTGACAAGGCTATGTAATCGTTTTACTAGCGTCTCTATGAGAAAGAAGCATAAGTGGTTTTATGCGGTTGGCTTGAAACCAACATATGAGGGTTCGAGTCCTTCCTTTCTTGTACTTGGACAAAGGCTGGTTCTTCAAAGGTGTGGAATGGGGGTGGGCAACCGTAGATTCATTCGATATTTGTGCTTGTAAGTTCTGGTTGGAAAGCTTTGCGTTTGGATGCGAAGGCTTCTCAGATGATGAATACTAGCATGATTACGGCTGTTATAGAGATTAGGGAACCTACTGATGAGATGGTGTTTCATAGTGTGTAGGCGTCTGGGTAGTCTGAGTATCGACGTGGCATGCCAGCTAGGCCAAGGAAGTGTTGTGGGAAGAAGGTGAGGTTAACGCCTACAAATATTACTCCGAAGTGGATTTTGGCTCATGTGGAATGTAGAGTGTACCCGGTGAATAGTGGGAATCAGTGTGTGAATCCGGCTAGAATTGCGAATACTGCTCCTATTGATAGTACATAGTGGAAGTGAGCTACTACATAGTAGGTATCGTGCAGAGCAATGTCTAGTGAAGAGTTTGCTAAAACGATCCCTGTTAGGCCCCCGATGGTGAATAGGAAGATGAATCCTAGGGTCCATAGTATGGGTGGGTCTCATTTGATAATGCCTCCGTGGAGTGTTGCTAGTCAGCTGAATACTTTAATGCCAGTTGGGATGGCGATGATTATAGTGGCTGATGTGAAGTATGCTCGGGTGTCTACGTCCATGCCTACTGTGAATATATGGTGGGCCCAAACGATAAATCCTAGGAACCCGATGGAAAGTATAGCTCATACCATTCCTATATAACCGAAAGGTTCTTTTTTTCCTGAGTAGTAGGTTACGACGTGGGAGATGATTCCGAATCCTGGTAGAATGAGGATGTAGACTTCAGGGTGTCCGAAGAATCAGAATAGGTGTTGATAAAGTACTGGGTCTCCTCCTCCTGCCGGGTCAAAGAAAGTGGTATTTAGGTTGCGGTCGGTTAGTAGTATAGTGATTCCGGCAGCGAGTACAGGGAGGGAGAGAAGCAGTAGGACTGCTGTGATAAGTACTGATCAGACAAATAGGGGGGTTTGGTATTGGGAGAGGGCTGGTGGTTTTATGTTAATTGCTGTGGTGATAAAGTTGATTGCGCCCAGAATTGATGAGATTCCAGCTAGGTGAAGGGGAGAAGATGGCTAGGTCAACTGAAGCTCCAGCATGGGCTAAGTTGCCGGCTAATGGGGGGGTACACTGTTCAGCCCGTACCTGCTCCTGCCTCGACTGTGGAGGAAGCCAGGAGAAGGAGGAAAGAGGGGTGGTAGAAGTCAGAAGCTTATGTTTGTTCATTCGTGGGAATGCTATGTCTGGGGCCCCAATTATTAGGGGGACTAGTCAGTTGCCGAAGCCCCCGATCATAATTGGTATAACTATAAAGAAGATTATTACGAAAGCATGTGCTGTAACGATCACGTTGTAGATTTGGTCGTCTCCGAGCAGGGCTCCTGGTTGGCCTAGTTCTGCTCGGATGAGAAGGCTTAGTGAGGTGCCCACTATTCCGGCCCATGCGCCGAAAATTAGGTATAGGGTACCGATATCTTTGTGGTTGGTTGAGAATAATCATCGGTTAATGAATGTCACAGGTAAGATGGCTGAGTGTATAAGCGTTAGGCTGTAGTCCTTTTTACAGAGGTTCAATTCCTCTTCTTATCGGCTTTGTGGTGAAATTCACGGCGGGTTGCAAACTCGCAGATGCGTATTGATTGCGCCGAAGTCTTAGGTAGAAGCCTGTTGGTTAGGGCATGTAGCTGTTAACTATATTGTTGTGGGATCGAAGCCCATCTACCTAGTTGGGTTGTAAGGTCCTAGCTTAATTAAAGTACCTGGGTTGCATTCAGGAGATGTGGGGTAGCATCCTGCGGATCTTAGCAGAAACTAAGAGGGTTTAACTCTTGTTTAAGGCTTTGAAGGCCTTCGGTTTAAGTGATCCTAAGTTTCTTAAATAATAGTGGTGATTAGTGGTGAAACCGGTAGGAGTGCAGTTGATATGGTGATTAGGATGGCAATTAAGGTGCTGGTTGGTTTGTTAGTATGTCATTGTTTAATGTGGTTGGTGGTGTGTGGGGGTAGTGGTGATTGTTGCACAGTATGCTAGGCGAAGATAGAAGAATAGGCTTAGGAGTGATAGGAGGGAGATTGAAGTTGCTATTGGGATTATGTCTTGTTTAGTTAGCTCTTGGATGATAAGTCATTTTGGGAGGAAACCTGTTAATGGGGGGCAGTCCTGCTATAGAGAGTATTGTTAGTAGTAGTATGGCGTTTAGTGCTGGTACCTTTGTCCATGCAGTTATTAGGGTTGATAGTTTTGAGACTTTAATTGTGTTTAAAGTTAGGAATACTGCTATTGTTATTAGTGTGTAGAGGTAAAAATTAAGTAAGGTTAGTTTAGGGTTGTACGAGATAATGATTGTTATCCATCCTAGATGGGAGATGGAGGAGAAGGCTAGGATTTTTCGGATTTGTGTTTGGTTTAGTCCTATTCATCCTCCCAGAGCGGCAGATATGATTGCTATGCAGGCTAGCAGAGTAGGGTTTAGTGAGGGTGATGTTATGAATAGCAGTGAGATAGGGGGTAATTTTATCATTGTTGATAGGAGGAGGCCTGTGGTAAGTGGGGACCCTTGGAGGACTTCTGGGAATCAGAAATGAAATGGGACTAGTCCTAGTTTTATTGCTAGGGCGGAGGTTAGGATGAGGCACGATATTGGATGGGTTAGTTGGGTGATGTCCCATTGTCCGGTGTGCCATGCATTGGTTATGCTGGAAAATAAGACTAGTGCGGAGGCAGTTGCTTGGGTAAGGAAGTACTTGGTTGCGGCTTCAATGGCTCGTGGATGGTGGGATTTTGAGATCAGTGGCAGGATTGCTAGGGGTGTTGATTTCAAGGCCGGCCCAGGCTATTATTCAGTGGTTGCTCGAGATTGTGATGGCAGTCCCTATAAACAGGCTGATTGCGAAAATTAATTTTGCTTGTGGGTTCATTAGTAGGGGGAAGGGGTTTAAACCATCATTTTCGGGGTATGGGCCCGATAGCTTTGTTAGCTGACCCTACTAGAAAGTAATATAATGGGAGTATGGAGGGTTTTGATCCCTTTAGTGCAGGTTCGATTCCTGTTTTTCTAAGTTAGGAAATGAGAGGGCTGGTATACCTCTATGTTCACTTTATCATAGTGACCCTTTGGGACGTTCAGGCACATTTCCTTTTATGGTTCTTAGGTAGGGGGGAAGTCCAGCGTAACAGATTGATATGCTGGTGTGTCACAAGCATATCGCCAGTGTGAGTGGGAGGAAGTTTTTTCATAGAAGGTGTATTAGCTGGTCGTATCGGAAGCGCGGATATGAAGCACGGACTCATAGGAAACCAGCAGATAGTAGGAGGACTTTTGTGGCTAGAATCACAGGGAATAGTTCTTGCGGAGGGTTTAGGAAGCTTGGGTTGAAGAATAAGATGGTAGTTAGTGTGTTTATTAGCATGATGTTGGCGTATTCGGCTAGGAAGAATAAAGCGAATGGTCCTGCTGCATATTCCACGTTGAAGCCAGAGACTAGTTCTGACTCCCCTCTGTAAGGTCAAATGGGGCTCGGTTTTGTCTCGGCTAGTGTGGATACGTATCATATTATGGCTAGTGGCCAGCATGAGAAGATAAGGTACAGGGGTTCTTGGGTGGTTGCGAGAGTGCTTAGGTTGTAATTTCCGCTGAGTAGGATGATGGAGAGTAGGATAATTGCTAGGGTGACTTCATACGAGATGGTTTGGGCTACTGCTCGTAGTGCTCCAATTAGGGCATATTTTGAGTTGGAGGCTCATCCTGATCATAGAATAGAGTATACGGCTAGCGCTAGATATGGCTAGGAGAAAGAGTAGGCCTAGGTTGAGGTCTGCGAGAGAGAATGGTAGTGGGAGTGGGGTTCAAATTGAAATCGCTAGGAGAAGGGCTAGTATTGGAGTTGTGGTGAATAGGATTGGGGAAGATGTTGATGGGCGGATCGGTTCTTTGATGAATAGTTTCACCCCGTCTGCCAAGGGTTGTAGTAGTCCGAATGGGCCTACGACATTTGGGGCCCTTTCGTCCTTGCATGTAACTTAGGATTTTACGTTCTACTAGTGTGAGGAAGGCTACTGCAATTAGAATGGGGAGGGCATAGGAAGTGGCTATGATTAGGCTGGTTAGAAGTGGGTAGTTGGTCATATGGGGGGTTGGTAAGCTAGGGAGAGGATTTGAACCTCTGAGTTAAAGGACTTAAGCCTTTTGCATTTGCCGAGCTCTGCCACGCTAGCTTGTCCTTTTCTAGGACGTGGGGTGGGTGTGATAGCTTTTCGTAATTTAGTTGGTTTCATTACTTAAGGCGGGGGCTTGCTTGTGGTATTGGCCCCACTTTTCCTATCCTTTCGTACTGGGAAGAGTTGTTCATAGATAGAAACCGACCTGGATTACTCCGGTCTGAACTCAGATCACGTAGGACTGTTAATCGTTGAACAAACGAACCCTTAGTAGCGGCTGCACCACTAGGATGTCCTGATCCAACATCGAGGTCGTAAACCTCCCCGTCGATATGGACTCTCGGAGGAGATTGCGCTGTTATCCCTGGGGTAGCTTGGTCCATTGATCAATTATATTGGATCTGGTGGCTATTAGCACTTTGAGTAGTGGCTCTTAGTCTGGAGGTGTTGTCCCATGTTTGGAGGTTTTGTTTTGCTCCAAGGTCGCCCCAACCGAAAAAAATGCAGACCATCGTCCCAATGGATAAGTAAGCCCGGGGTGGGGGTGTATGTATTTTGGGGGTGGTTGCTGTTTTTAAAGTTCCACAGGGTCTTCTCGTTCTTATGGGTTTATCCCTGCTTTTGCACAGGGAGATCAATTTCACCGATTGCCTGTAAGAGACAGTTAAGACCTCGTTTAGCCATTCATACGGGTCCCGATTTATGGGACAATTGATTGCGCTACCTTTGCACGGTTAGGATACCGCGGCCGTTGAACATAGTCACCGGGCAGGCATCACCTTCAATACTTGTCTGTGGGTTGGCTGAAGGCTATGTTTTTGGTAAACAGTCGGGCCTTGACGGGTTTGCCTAGTTCCTTTTACAGGTTTTAATCTTTCTTAATGGACGCTCCTATGTCGGGGTTAACAAAGTGTTTAATACTCTGCTTGTTTGATTTGTCGTATATTGGGTGGCTTGTTAATAATGTACTGATGTAAGCTTGCGTCTAAGAGGGAGGACCCTGGTTACTCATTCTAGCATTAATTCTCCTATTGTTCTATAGGTTAGCCCGTTAGTGGGGAGGGAGTCACGTGGTTTTTATATTTTTAAGGTGCAGAGCTTTAACGCACTCTTTGTTGATGGCTGCTTAAAGGCCCACAGTAGGTTTTGCAGGTTTGTTGTTTATCCGCTCGTGGAGATTGTATTCTTTTTTTAAAGGAGCTGTACCTCCTTTAAATAGCCCTTAATTCGCTTCATTGGGGTTTGTAGGTTCCTTGGAGAAGAATTAAGAGTGAACTAAGATTCATTTCACAGGCAACCAGCTATCACCCAGCTCGATTGGCTTTCACCTCTACTAGCAAGTCATCCCACTCTTTTGCAACAGAGACGGGTTCGCTCATAATAGCTGCTCGCAAGTAGCTCGCTTGGGTTTCGGGGTGGCAAACTTAAATTCATTTTGCTTGGTTTTTCTTGCTAGACCATGATGCAAAAGGTACAAGGGTTGATCTTTGCTGTTTTTAGCTTAGTTTTCATTGCTATTTCATCTTTCCCTTACGGTACGTGGTCTCTATCGCTCCAATGGTGTCTTTTCTATCGCCTATACTGGGACTAATAAATGCTTTAGTTGGGTGTTGGAAGTAGCTTTGTTATTCCGGGTCATGTAGGTTGGGCTAGAGTTTGGCATTCAAGACGATCTGATGTTAGCAGATATCTCTCAGGTGTAAGCTGAGTGCTTTAATTTAAGGCTACGTCTTGGTGTTCTAAAGTGCACCTTCCGGTACACTTACCTTGTTACGACTTACCTCCTCTTTGGCTGATCAACTTATTAATTTATGGGGGGGGGGGGGGGGTCGCTTTTTGAGGAGGGTGACGGGCGGTATGTACGTGTCCCAGAGCCGGCTTAAAGAGGGCTCGATTGTCCTCTCTTTACTGCTAAATCCGCCTTCCAGGGATAGTTTCATGTCCCTTTGCCGTATGTTCTAGTCTAGAAAATGTAGCCCATTGCTCCCATTCCATAGGCTATACCTTGACCTGTCGTATTAGCGTTGTAGGGCTATTGCGTCACTGTTGGTCCTTCAGGGTGGGTGGGCTGGCGACGGCGGTATATAGGCTGAACTGTTGCAAGGAATGGTAAGGTGTATCGTGGATCATCGATTATAGAACAGGCTCCTCTAGGTGGGTTTGGGGCACCGCCAAGTCCTTAGAGTTTTAAGCGTTTGTGCTCGTAGTTCTCGGGCGGATGCTCCGGTAAGATCGAGCATCAAGATTTAGGGCCAGGCATAGTGGGGTATCTAATCCCAGTTTGGGCCCTGGCTTTCGTGGGCTTCAATAAATCGTTGTTCTAAGATCTTCTTTAAAGTAGGGGCCTTATGGGCATCTTTGGCTTTCTACGGCTCAGCTGCCTTTTAATCTTAGCTACTTGGATAACATGTGACCACTCTTTACGCCGTTAAGTAATGTTGATTTGGGTCTCCTGTATGACCGCGGTGGCTGGCACAGGATTTACCGACCCTTAGCTTGCTATAACTAAGTCAAGTTTGCACTCATTGCTTAATATTAATTACTGCTGAATACCCGTGGGGGTGTGGCAATTGCAAGGCGTTTTGGGCTACGGTGATGGGTGTGCCTGATACCCGCTCCTGTCGACCTAAATTTAGGGTACCCAGGGCATCTACACTGGAGCGCGGATACTTGCATGTATATATTTAGCAACAACCAACAGTAAGGTTAGGACTAAGTCTTTTGTCTTTGGGTGCGTGTGGCTGCCGTCTTGACATCTTCAGTGTCATGCTTTTTGTAAGCTACAAAGACTTAGGTGGGTTTGGTTTGGTGAGTGGTGATGTGTTGTTTTTGTTTGGTTTTTTGTCCAAAAAAAGGCAGGTAAGTTTGGGTTAAGTGTCGTAGTGGTGGGTGTGTAATTTGGTTGCATGAATAATATAGGGATATATAGTTAATTATTTGTTTGTTTTGATGAAAATTACACGATAAAAAATGAAGTGAATAAATTTTGGGGGTGAAATGATGGGTTTAGGTATAAGTCTCAGCAAAGTGAGAATAAAATAGTTATGTCCGGTGACCATTGCATTATTCAATGGCTTAAGAGGTAATAAAGCGCGGGTTTCATGAATGAGGCTAAAGTGCATCAGTGTCAAGTTTGCGACGACCTTATCCTTCAACCATGACACTATGGGCTTACAGGTGGTCGGCAGGTAGCTCGCCGGTAATGTGATGCTCACGTCAAGAGGAAGATATCTCCTGCTACGCACTGGAAGGGCATATTGAAGACGCCCCCAGAAGAAGAGAAGAGAAAGAGAAAGGAAATGTCGCGATAACGAGAGGAAATGAGGAGCGTCCATCCCCAGCACTTGTATCTGTGAAGAGCAAGTAGAGAGGGGCGAGGCAGTTTATGGTCCTGAAGTTACCACGGGTGGCGCAAAAGAGCAAGTAGGGCCTCGAGGGTAAGAGGGAAAGTATGGGCTCAAGACAAGGGACGTGGGTATAACTGACGTTGAGTAGCTCGGTTCTCGTGAGGAGCACGGTTAATAGATAACCAGGTTCTCTGGCTTGTGAGCGCTTGAAAGCTGTTGGTCGAGAGGCTTGCTTTAGGAGGTGGGCGAATTGTATGACCTCGTGAATTCAAAGGTGCGCTGGACAATTCCCTCGTATCCGGGGCTGGTTGTTAGGTACGTTTGTAGAGACTGTCGATCTCGGGTTGACGCTTGTAGTGTGATGTTGGTCGGGTTAGCTGGGTGTGATGGTACCTGAAGCAAAAATGGGGGGGTGGTGTGACTGCTCGCACATTATCTATTTGGAGAAAATGTTGGGCGGGGGTTGGAGGTGAGGTTGGTCTTTGGGTGGAATATCCTACATTAATGTAGTGCCTGATGGGGATAATAAATTAATGTGGCGCAATACATACCTTAAGTAATTATGAAAAAGCCGCGGGGGGGGGTAAGGGGGGGGGGGGGAATAGTTGGTATGGTGAAAATGAAGTATAAAAAGTGATGTTGGTGGTGATGTTGAATGGAGTAGTTCCTGTAGTTAAAGGATAACGGCAGTTTTTCAGGCTGCAGATCCCAGGTAGAGGCTGGGGCGGGAATTATGATGAAGTTTGTTCTGTTTATAGGGCTTTGTTTTGTTCTGGGTGGGCTGGCGGTTGCTTCTAATCCATCCCCTTATTATGGAGTGGTTGGGTTGGTCGTGGCGTCTATTGCTGGCTGTGGTTGGTTGGTTAGTTTGGGTGCTTCTTTCATGTCTTTGGTGCTTGTTATAGTGTATTTGGGGGGGATGTTGGTGGTGTTTGTTTATTCGGTTTCATTGGCGGCGGATCCTTATCCTGAGGCTTGGGTAGATTGGGGGGTTGTTGGGTATGGATTGGGGATTGGGTTAGTTGTTGGAGCTGGTGCTGTTGTGCTAGGTACTTCTGTGGTTTTAGTTGATGGGGGGGACGGTTGATAGTGGTGGTTTATTGGTAGGACGGTTGGATTTTAGTGGGGTGGCTATGTTTTATTCGTGTGGGGTTGGGTTGTTCTTGGTGGGTGGATGGGGGTTGTTGTTAACTTTGTTTGTGGTTCTAGAGCTTGTGCGGGGGTTGTCTCGGGGGGCTATTCGGGCTGTCTAGGGTTGTGTCAGAAAGTAGTTTAGTCTAAAATGCCAGCTTTGGGAGTTGGTGATGGAGGTTTAATTCCTTTCTTTCTGAGGTTGTGGGGGGGTGTGTAATTTGGTTGCATGAATAATATAGGGATATATAGTTAATTATTTGTTTGTTTTGATGAAAATTACACGATAAAAAATGAAGTGAATAAATTTTGGGGGTGAAATGATGGGTTTAGGTATAAGTCTCAGCAAAGTGAGAATAAAATAGTTATGTCCGGTGACCATTGCATTATTCAATGGCTTAAGAGGTAAAAAGCGCGGGTTTCATGAATGAGGCTAAAGTGCATCAGTGTCAAGTTTGCGACGACCTTATCCTTCAACCATGACACTATGGGCTTACAGGTGGTCGGCAGGTAGCTCGCCGGTAATGTGATGCTCACGTCAAGAGGAAGATATCTCCTGCTACGCACTGGAAGGGCATATTGAAGACGCCCCCAGAAGAAGAGAAGAGAAAGAGAAAGGAAATGTCGCGATAACGAGAGGAAATGAGGAGCGTCCATCCCCAGCACTTGTATCTGTGAAGAGCAAGTAGAGAGGGCGAGGCAGTTTATGGTCCTGAAGTTACCACGGGTGGCGCAAAAGAGCAAGTAGGGCCTCGAGGGTAAGAGGGAAAGTATGGGCTCAAGACAAGGGACGTGGGTATAACTGACGTTGAGTAGCTCGGTTCTCGTGAGGAGCACGGTTAATAGATAACCAGGTTCTCTGGCTTGTGAGCGCTTGAAAGCTGTTGGTCGAGAGGCTTGCTTTAGGAGGTGGGCGAATTGTATGACCTCGTGAATTCAAAGGTGCGCTGGGACATTCCCTCGTATCCGGGGCTGGTTGTTAGGTACGTTGTAGAGACTGTCGATCTCGGGTGACGCTTGTAGTGTGATGTTGGTCGGGTTAGCTGGGTGTGATGGTACCTGAAGCAAAAATGGGGGGGGTGGTGTGACTGCTCGCACATTATCTATTTGGAGAAAATGTTGGGCGGGGGTTGGAGGTGAGGTTGGTCTTTGGGTGGAATATCCTACATTAATGTAGTGCCTGATGGGGATAATAAATTAATGTGGCGCAATACATACCTTAAGTAATATGAAAAAGCCGCGGGGGGGGTAAGGGGGGGGGGGGCCTTTTCTTTAATTTTTTTCCGGCGCGGCCGAAAATTTTTGGAGGGGCCCTTTTCTTTAATTCTTTCCGGCGCGGCCGAAAATTTTTGGAGGGGCCCTTTTCTTTAATTCTTTCGGCGCGGCCGAAAATTTTTGGAGGGGCCCTTTTCTTTAATTCTTTCCGGCGCGGCCGAAAATTTTTGGAGGGGCCCTTTTCTTTAATTCTTTCCGGCGCGGCCGAAAATTTTTGGAGGGGGGGGGGGAAACTCTAAGAAGAGGTTGAGTCTTCAATCTTTGGCTTACAAGACCAATGTTTTAATAAACTATTAGAGTATTAGAGTTTGAGTATTTTGTTTTCTACGATGGAAACAATTGGGAAGAGGACTAGAATGATAGTGAAGTAGGTAAATGAGGCTAGTTGGCCAATGATGATGAATGGGTGTTCAACTGGCTGGCTGCCTACTCAGGTTAGTACTAGAAGGTTTGCTACTAGTGTTCAAAACAGAATTTGTGACAGTGGGCGGAATGTTATTGAACGTAGTTTGGATGTGTGCAGGAGGGGCATGAGAAATAGTACTAGGACGGAGGCGGCTAGGGCCAGGACTCCTCCTAGTTTGTTTGGGATGGATCGTAGGATGGCGTAGGCGAATAGGAAGTATCATTCGGGTTTGATGTGAGGGGGTGTGGCTAGTGGGTTGGCTGGTGTGAAGTTTTCTGGGTCTCCTAGCAGGTTGGGTAAGAATAGAGCTAGGCTGGCGGAGGGGGATAAATATTAGTGCGAACCCTAC
>NW_026960869.1:0-32857 GCF_021018805.1 Prinia subflava | reverse complement strand
CCAAAATGTGGCATCTTGCATCTGGGAGAAATCTTGAATGCCACGGCATTTTCGCAGGCAGAAACCGATAGGGCAGGATTGGGCAGGATGAGTGTGGTGGACAGAAATAGTGGCCCTTTTCCATGGGAAACTAAACTCACCTGGCCATGTTCCTGATGTCAGATTGTGGGAGACATTTGGCATTCCAAAAGCAGCCCGAGTTCCAAAATGTGGCATCTTGCATGTGGGAGAAATCTTGAATGCCTCTGAATTTTTAAAGGCAGAAGCCGATAGGGCAGGATTGGGGAGGATGACGGTGGTGGACACGAACGGTGGCACTTTTCGATAGGAAACTAAACTCACCTGGCCATGTTCCTGGTGTCAGATTGTGGGAGACATTTGGCACTCCAAAAGCAGCCCGAGTTCCAAAATGTGGCATCTTGCATCTGGGAGAAATCTTGAATGCCACGGCATTTTTGCAGACCGAAGCCGTTGTGGCCGGATGAGGGTGGTGGACAGGAATGGCGGCCCTTTTCCATGGGAAACTAAACTCACCTGGCCATGTTCCTGATGTCAGATTGTGGGAGACATTTGGCACTCCAAAAGCAGCCCGAGTTCCAAAATGTGGCATCTTGCATGTGGGAGAAATCTTGAATGCCACTGAATTTTTACAGGCAGAAGCCAATAGGGCAGGATTGGGCAGGATGAGGGTGGTGGACACGAACGGTGGCCCTTTTCCATGGGAAACTAAACTCACCTGGCCATGTTCCTGGTGTCAGATTGTGGGAGACATTTGGCACTCCAAAAGCAGCCCGAGTTCCAAAATGTGGCATCTTGCATCTGGGAGAAATCTTGAATGCCACGGCATTTTTGCAGGCCGACGCCGAGGTGGCCGGATGAGGGTGGTGGACACGAACGGTGGCCCTTTTTCATGGGAAACTAAACTCACCTGGCCATGTTCCTGGTGTCAGATTGTGGGAGACATTTGGCACTCCAAAAGCAGCCTGAGTTCCAAAATGTGGCATCTTGCATCTGGGAGAAATCTTGAATGCCACTGAATTTTTACAGGCAGAAGCAAATAGGGAAGGATTGGGCAGGATGAGGGTGGTGGACACGAACGGTGGCCCTTTTCCATGGGAAACTAAACTCACCTGGCCATGTTCCTGGTGTCAGATTGTGGGAGACATTTGGCACTCCAAAAGCAGCCCGAGTTCCAAAATGTGGCATCTTGCATCTGGGAGAAATCTTGAATGCCACGGCATTTTTGCAGACCGAAGCCGATGTGGCCGGATGAGGGAGGTGGACAGGAATGGTGGCCCTTTTCCATGGGAAACTAAACTCACCTGGCCATGTTCCTGGTGTCAGATTGTGGGAGACATTTGGCACTCCAAAAGCAGCCCGAGTTCCAAAATGTGGCATCTTGCATCTGGGAGAAATCTTGAATGCCACGGCAGTTTTACAGGCAGAAGCCGATATGGCAGGATTGGCACGATGAGGGTGGAGGACACGAACGTTGGCCCTTTTCCATGGGAAACTAAACTCACCTGCCCATGTTCCTGGTGTCAGATTGTGGGAGACATTTGGCACTCCAAAAGCAGCCCGAGTTCCAAAATGTGGCATCTTGCATCTGGGAGAAATCTTGAATGCCACGGCATTTTTGCAGGCAGAAACCGATAGGGCAGGATTGGGCAGGATGAGTTTGGTGGACAGAAATTGTGGCCCTTTTCCATGGGAAACTAAACTCACCTGGCCATGTTCCTGATGTCAGATTGTGGGAGACATTTGGCATTCCAAAAGCAGCCCGAGTTCCAAAATGTGGCATCTTGCATGTGGGAGAAATCTTGAATGCCTCTGAATTTTTAAAGGCAGAAGCCGATATGGCAGTATTGGGACGATGAGGGTGGAAGACACGAACGGTGGCCCTTTTCCATGGGAAACTAAACTCACCTGGCCATGTTCCTGGTGTCAGATTGTGGGAGACATTTGGCACTCCAAAAGCAGCCCGAGTTCCAAAATGTGGCATCTTGCATCTGGGAGAAATCTTGAATGACACAGCACTTTTACAGGCAGAAGCCGAGGTGGCCAGATGAGGGTGGTGGACACGAACGGTGGCCCTTTTCCATGCGAAACTAAACTCACCTGGCCATGTTCCTGGTGTCAGATTGTGGGAGACATTTGGCACTCCAAAAGCAGCCTGAGTTCCAAAATGTGGCATCTTGCATCTGGGAGAAATCTTGAATGCCACTGAATTTTTACAGGCAGAAGCCAATAGGGCAGGATTGGGCAGGATGAGGGTGGTGGACACGAACGGTGGCCCTTTTCCATGGGAAACTAAACTCACCTGGCCATGTTCCTGGTGTCAGATTGTGGGAGACATTTGGCACTCCAAAAGCAGCCCGAGTTCCAAAATGTGGCATCTTGCATCTGGGAGAAATCTTGAATGCCACTGAATTTTTACAGGCAGAAGCCGATAGAGCTGGCTTGGGCAGGATGAGGGTGGTGGACACGAACGGTGGCCCTTTTCCATGGGAAACTAAACTCACCTGGCCATGTTCCTGGTGTCAGATTGTGGGAGACATTTGGCACTCCAAAAGCAGCCCGAGTTCCAAAATGTGGCATCTTGCATGTGGGAGAAATCTTGAATGCCACTGAATTTTTACAGGCAGAAGCCAATAGGGAAGGATTGGGCAGTATGAGAGAGGTGGACACGAACGGTGGCCCTTTTCCATGGGAAACTAAACTCACCTGGCCATGTTCCTGGTGTCAGATTGTGGGAGACATTTGGCACTCCAAAAGCAGCCCGAGTTCCAAAATGTGCATCTTGCATCTGGGAGAAATCTTGAATGCCACGGCATTTTTGCAGGCCGAAGCCGAGGTGGCTGGATGAGGGTGGTGGACACGAACGGTGGCCCTTTTCCCTGGGAAACCAAACTCACCTGGCCATGTTCCTGGTGTCAGATTGTGGGAGACATTTGGCACTCCAAAAGCAGCCCGAGTTCCAAAATGTGGCATCTTGCATCTGGGAGAAATCTTGAATGCCACGGCATTTTTGCAGGCCGATACCGAGGTGGCTGGATAAGGGTGGTGGACATGAACGGTTGCCCTTTTCCATGGGAAACTAAACTCACCTGGCCATGTTCCTGGTGTCAGATTGTGGGAGACATTTGGCACTCCAAAAGCAGCCCGAGTTCCAAAATGTGGCATCTTGCATCTGGGAGAAATCTTGAATGCCACGGCATTTTTGCAGGCCGATACCGAGGTGGCCGGATGAGGGTGGTGGACACGAACGGTGGCCCTTTTCCATGGGAAACGAAACTCACCTGGCCATGTTCCTGGTGTCAGATTGTGGGAGACATTTGGCACTCCAAAAGCAGCCCGAGTTCCAAAATGTGGCATCTTGCATCTGGGAGAAATCTTGAATGCCACTGAATTTTTGAAGGCAGAAAACTATGTGGCTGGAAGAGGGAGGTAAACAAGAATTGTGGCCCTTTTCTATGGGAAACTAAACTCACCTGCTCATGTTCCTGGTGTCAGATTGTGGGAGACATTTGGCACTCCAAAAGCAGCCCGAGTTCCAGATTGTGGCATCTTGCATCTGGGAGAAATCTTGAATGCCACGGCATTTTTGCAGGCCGAAGCCGATGTGGCCAGATGAGGGAGGTGGACACGAACGGTGGCCCTTTTCCATGGGAAACTAAACTCACCTGGCCATGTTCCTGATGTCAGATTGTGGGAGACATTTGGCATTCCAAAAGCAGCCCGAGTTCCAAAATGTGGCATCTTGCATCTGGGAGAAATCTTGAATGCCACGGCATTTTCGCAGGCAGAAACCGATAGGGCAGGATTGGGCAGGATGAGTGTGGTGGACAGAAATAGTGGCCCTTTTCCATGGGAAACTAAACTCACCTGGCCATGTTCCTGATGTCAGATTGTGGGAGACATTTGGCATTCCAAAAGCAGCCCGAGTTCCAAAATGTGGCATCTTGCATGTGGGAGAAATCTTGAATGCCTCTGAATTTTTAAAGGCAGAAGCCGATAGGGCAGGATTGGGGAGGATGACGGTGGTGGACACGAACGGTGGCACTTTTCGATAGGAAACTAAACTCACCTGGCCATGTTCCTGGTGTCAGATTGTGGGAGACATTTGGCACTCCAAAAGCAGCCCGAGTTCCAAAATGTGGCATCTTGCATCTGGGAGAAATCTTGAATGCCACGGCATTTTTGCAGACCGAAGCCGTTGTGGCCGGATGAGGGTGGTGGACAGGAATGGCGGCCCTTTTCCATGGGAAACTAAACTCACCTGGCCATGTTCCTGATGTCAGATTGTGGGAGACATTTGGCACTCCAAAAGCAGCCCGAGTTCCAAAATGTGGCATCTTGCATGTGGGAGAAATCTTGAATGCCACTGAATTTTTACAGGCAGAAGCCAATAGGGCAGGATTGGGCAGGATGAGGGTGGTGGACACGAACGGTGGCCCTTTTCCATGGGAAACTAAACTCACCTGGCCATGTTCCTGGTGTCAGATTGTGGGAGACATTTGGCAGCATCTTGCATCTGGGAGAAATCTTGAATGCCACGGCATTTTTGCAGGCCGACGCCGAGGTGGCCGGATGAGGGTGGTGGACACGAACGGTGGCCCTTTTTCCATGGGAAACTAAACTCACCTGGCCATGTTCCTGGTGTCAGATTGTGGGAGACATTTGGCACTCCAAAAGCAGCCTGAGTTCCAAAATGTGGCATCTTGCATCTGGGAGAAATCTTGAATGCCACTGAATTTTTACAGGCAGAAGCAAATAGGGAAGGATTGGGCAGGATGAGGGTGGTGGACACGAACGGTGGCCCTTTTCCATGGGAAACTAAACTCACCTGGCCATGTTCCTGGTGTCAGATTGTGGGAGACATTTGGCACTCCAAAAGCAGCCCGAGTTCCAAAATGTGGCATCTTGCATCTGGGAGAAATCTTGAATGCCACGGCATTTTTGCAGACCGAAGCCGATGTGGCCGGATGAGGGAGGTGGACAGGAATGGTGGCCCTTTTCCATGGGAAACTAAACTCACCTGGCCATGTTCCTGGTGTCAGATTGTGGGAGACATTTGGCACTCCAAAAGCAGCCCGAGTTCCAAAATGTGGCATCTTGCATCTGGGAGAAATCTTGAATGCCACGGCAGTTTTACAGGCAGAAGCCGATATGGCAGGATTGGCACGATGAGGGTGGAGGACACGAACGTTGGCCCTTTTCCATGGGAAACTAAACTCACCTGCCCATGTTCCTGGTGTCAGATTGTGGGAGACATTTGGCACTCCAAAAGCAGCCCGAGTTCCAAAATGTGGCATCTTGCATCTGGGAGAAATCTTGAATGCCACGGCATTTTTGCAGGCCGATACCGAGGTGGCCGGATGAGGGTGGTGGACACGAACGGTGGCCCTTTTCCATGGGAAACTAAACTCACCTGGCCATGTTCCTGGTTTCAGATTGTGGGAGACATTTGGCACTCCAAAAGCAGCCCGAGTTCCAAAATGTGGCATCTTGCATCTGGGAGAAATCTTGAATGCCACGGCATTTTTGCAGGCAGAAACCGATAGGGCAGGATTGGGCAGGATGAGTGTGGTGGACAGAAATAGTGGCCCTTTTCCATGGGAAACTAAACTCACCTGGCCATGTTCCTGATGTCCAGATTGTGGGAGACATTTGGCATTCCAAAAGCAGCCCGAGTTCCAAAATGTGGCATCTTGCATGTGGGAGAAATCTTGAATGCCTCTGAATTTTTTAAAGGCAGAAGCCGATAGGGCAGGATTGGGGAGGATGACGGTGGTGGACACGAACGGTGGCACTTTTCGATAGGAAACAAAACTCACCTGGCCATGTTCCTGGTGTCAGATTGTGGGAGACATTTGGCACTCCTAAAGCAGCCCGAGTTCCAAAATGTGGCATCTTGCATCTGGGAGAAATCTTGAATGCCACGGAATTTTTGCAGACCGAAGCCGTTGTGGCCGGATGAGGGTGGTGGACAGGAATGGTGGCCGTTTTCCATGGGAAACTAAACTCACCTGGCCATGTTTCTGGTGTCAGATTGTGGGGAGACATTTGGCACTCCAAAAGCAGCCCCGAGTTCCAAAATGTGGCATCTTGCATCTGGGAGAAATCTTGAATGCCACTGAATTTTTACAGGCAGAAGGCAACTAGGGCAGGATTGGGCAGGATGAGGGTGGTGGACCACGAACGGTGGCCCTTTTCCATGGGAAACTAAACTCACCTGGCCATGTTCCTGGTGTCAGATTGTGGGAGACATTTGGCACTCCAAAAGCAGCCCGAGTTCCAAAATGTGGCATCTTGCATCTGGGAGAAATCTTGAATGCCACGGCATTTTTGCAGACCAAAGCCGATGTGGCCAAATGAGGGAGGTGGACAGGAATGGTGGCCCTTTTCCATGGGAAACTAAACTCACTGCCCATGTTCCTGGTGTCAGATTGTGGGAGACATTTGGCACTCCAAAAGCAGCCCGAGTTCCAAAATGTGGCATCTTGCATGTGGGAGAAATCTTGAATGCCACGGCAGTTTTACAGGCAGAAGCCGATATGGCAGGATTGGGACGATGAGGGTGGAGGACACGAACGTTGGCCCTTTTCCATGGGAAACTAAACTCACGTTGCCATGTTCCTGGTGTCAGATTGTGGGAGACATTTGGCACTCCAAAAGCAGCCCGAGTTCCAAAATGTGGCATCTTGCATCTGGGAGAAATCTTGAATGCCACGGCATTTTTGCAGGCCGATACCAGAGGTGGCCGGATGAGGGTGGTGGACACGAACGGTGGCCCTTTTCCATGGGAAACTTAACTCACCTGGCCATGTTCCTGATGTCAGATTGTGGGAGACATTTGGCACTCCAAAAGCAGCTTGAGTTCCAAAATGTGGCATCTTGCATGTGGGAGAAATCTTGAATGCCACTGAATTTTTGCAGGCCGAAGCCAAGGTGGCCGGATGAGGGTGGTGGACACGAACGGTGGCCCTTTTCCATGGGGAAACTAAACTCACCTGGCCATGTTCCTGGTGTCAGATTGTGGAGACATTTGGCACTCCAAAAGCAGCCCGAGTTCCAAAATGTGGCATCTTGCATCTGGGAGAAATCTTGAATGCCACGGCATTTTTACAGGCAGAATCCGATAGGGCTGGCTTGTGCAGGATGAGGGTGGAGGACACGAACGGTGGCCCTTTTCCATGGGAAACTAAACTCATCTGGCCATGTTCCTGGTGTCAGATTGTGGGAGACATTTGGCACTCCAAAAGCAGCCCGAGTTCCAAAATGTGGCATTATGCATCTGGGAGAAATCTTGAATGCCACGGCATTTTTGCAGGCCGAAGCCGAGGTGGCCGGATGAGGGTGGTGGACACGAACGGTGGCCCTTTTCCATGGGAAACTAAACTCACGTGGCCATGTTCCTGGTGTCAGATTGTGGGAGACATTTGGCACTCCAAAAGCAGCCTGAGTTCCAAAATGTGGCATCTTGCATGTGGAGGAGAAATCTTGAATGCCACGGCATTTTTGCAGGCCGAAAGCCGAGGTGGCCGGATGAGGGTGGTGGACACGAACGGTGGCCCTTTTCCATGGGAAACTAAACTCACCTGGCCATGTTCCTGGTGTCAGATTGTGGGAGACATTTGGCACTCCAAAAGCAGCCGAGTTCCAAAATGTGGCATCTTGCATCTGGGAGAAATCTTGAATGCCACGGCAGTTTTACAGGTAGAATCCAATAGGGCAGGATTGGGCAGGATGAGGGTGGTGGACACGAACGGTGGCCCTTTTCCATGGAAAAACTAAACTCACCTGGCATGTTCCTGGTGTCAGATTGTGGGAGACATTTGGCACTCCAAAAGCAGCCCGAGTTCCAAAATGTGGCATCTTGCATCTGGGAGAAATCTTGAATGCCACGGCATTTTTGCAGACCGAAGCCGATGTGGCCGGATGAGGGAGGTGGACGGGAACGGTGGCCCTTTTCCATGGGAAACTAAACTCACCTGGCCATAGTTTTCTGGTGTCAGATTGTGGGAGACATTTGGCACTCCAAAAGCAGCCCGAGTTCCAAAATGTGGCATCTTGCATCTGGGAGAAATCTTGAATGCCACTGAATTTTTACAGGCAGAAGGCAATAGGGCAGGATTGGGCAGGATGAGGGTGGTGGACACGAACGGTGGCCCTTTTCCATGGGAAACTAAACTCACCTGGCCATGTTCCTGGTGTCAGATTGTGGGAGACATTTGGCACTCCAAAAGCAGCCCGAGTTCCAAAATGTGGCATCTTGCATCTGGGAGAAATCTTGAATGCCACGGCATTTTTGCAGACCGAAGCCGGATGTGGCCGGATGAGGGGAGGTGGACAGGAATGGTGGCCCTTTTCCATGGGAAACTAAAACTCACCTGGCCATGTTCCTGGTGGTCAGATTGTGGGAGACATTTCGCACTCCAAAAGCAGCCTGAGTTCCAAAAATGTGGCATCTTGCATGTGGGAGAAATCTTGAATGCCACGGCAGTTTTACAGGCAGAAGCCGATATGGCAGGATTGGGACGATGAGGGTGGAGGACACGAACGTTGGCCCTTTTCCATGGGAAACTAAACTCACGTTGCCATGTTCCTGGTGGATCAGATTGTGGGAGACATTTGGCACTCCAAAAGCAGCCCGAGTTCCAAAATGTGGCATCTTGCATCTGGGAGAAATCTTGAATGCCACGGCATTTTTGCAGGCCGATACCCGAGGTGGCCGGATGAGGGTGGTGGACACGAACGGTGGCCCTTTTTCCATGGGAAACTAAACTCACCTGGCCATGTTCCTGGTGTCAGATTGTGGGAGACATTTGGCACTCCAAAAGCAGCCCGAGTTCCAAAATGTGGCATCTTGCATCTGGGAGAAATCTTGAATGCCACGGCATTTTTACAGGCAGAATCCGATAGGGCTGGCTTGTGCAGGATGAGGGTGGTGGACACGAACGGTGGCCCTTTTCGCATGGGAAACTAAACTCACCTGGCCATGTTCCTGGTGTCAGATTGTGGGAGACATTTGGCACTCCAAAAGCAGCCCGAGTTCCAAAATGTGGCATTATGCATCTGGGAGAAATCTTGAATATCACGGCATTTTTTGCAGGCGAAGGCCGAGGTGGCCGGATGAGGGTGGTGGACACGAACGGTGGCCCTTTTCCATGGGAAACTAAACTCACGTGGCCATGTTCCTGGTGTCAGATTGTGGGAGACATTTGGCACTCCAAAAGCAGCCTGAGTTCCAAAATGTGGCATCTTGCATGTGGGAGAAATCTTGAATGCCACGGCATTTTTGCAGGCCGAAGCCGAGGTGGCCGGATGAGGGTGGTGGACACGAACGGTGGCCCTTTTCCATGGGAAACTAAACTCACCTGGCCATGTTCCTGGTGTCAGATTGTGGGAGACATTTGGCACTCCAAAAGCAGCCCGAGTTCCAAAATGTGGCATCTTGCATCTGGGAGAAATCTTGAATGCCACGGGTCAGTTTTACAGGTAGAAATCCAATAGGGCAGGATTGGGCAGGATGAGGGTGGTGGACACGAACGGTGGCCCTTTTCCATGGAAAACTAAACTCACCTGGCCATGTTCCTGGTGTCAGATTGTGGGAGACATTTGGCACTCCAAAAGCAGCCCGAGTTCCAAAATGTGGCATCTTGCATCTGGGAGAAATCTTGAATGCCACGGCATTTTTGCAGACCGAAGCCGATGTGGCCGGATGAGGGAGGTGGACGGGAACGGTGGCCCTTTTCCATGGGAAACTAAACTCACTCTGGCCATGTTTCTGGTGTCAGATTGTGGGAGACATTTGGCACTCCAAAAGCAGCCCGAGTTCCAAAATGTGGCATCTTGCATCTGGGAGAAATCTTGAATGCCACTGAATTTTTACAGGCAGAAGGCAATAAGGGCAGGATTTGGGCAGGATGAGGAGTTGGTGGACATGAACGGTGGCCCTTTTCCATGGGAAACTAAACTCACCTGGCCATGTTCCTGGTGTCAGATTGTGGGAGACATTTGGCACTCCAAAAGCAGCCCGAGTTCCAAAATGTGGCATCTTGCATCTGGGAGAAAATCTTGAATGCCACGGCATTTTTGCAGACCGAAGCCGATGTGGCCGGATGAGGGAGGTGGACAGGAATGGTGGCCCTTTTCCATGGGAAACTAAAACTCACCTGGCCATGTCCTGGTGTCAGATTGTGGGAGACATTTGGCACTCCAAAAGCAGCCTGAGTTCCAAAATGTGGCATCTTGCATGTGGGAGAAATCTTGAATGCCACGGCAGTTTTACAGGCAGAAGCCGATATGGCAGGATTGGGACGATGAGGGTGGAGGACACGAACGTTGGCCCTTTTCCATGGGAAACTAAACTCACGTTGCCATGTTCCTGGTGTCAGATTGTGGGAGACATTTGGCACTCCAAAAGCAGCCCGAGTTCCAAAATGTGGCATCTTGCATCTGGGAGAAATCTTGAATGCCACGGCATTTTTGCAGGCCGATACCGAGGTGGCCGGATGAGGGTGGTGGACACGAACGGTGGCCCTTTTCCATGGGAAACTAAACTCACCTGGCCATGTTCCTGGTGTCAGATTGTGGGAGACATTTGGCACTCCAAAAGCAGCCCGAGTTCCAAAATGTGGCATCTTGCATCTGGGAGAAATCTTGAATGCCACGGCATTTTTACAGGCAGAATCCGATAGGGCTGGCTTGTGCAGGATGAGGGTGGTGGACACGAACGGTGGCCCTTTTCCATGGGAAACTAAACTCACCTGGCCATGTTCCTGGTGTCAGATTGTGGGAGACATTTGGCACTCCAAAAGCAGCCCGAGTTCCAAAATGTGGCATCTTGCATCTGGGAGAAATCTTGAATATCACGGCATTTTTGCAGGCTGAAGCCGAGGTGGCCGGATGAGGGTGGTGGACACGAACGGTGGCCCTTTTCCATGGGAAACTAAACTCACGTTGCCATGTTCCTGGTGTCAGATTGTGGGAGACATTTGGCACTCCAAAAGCAGCCTGAGTTCCAAAATGTGGCATCTTGCATCTGGGAGAAATCTTGAATATCACGGCATTTTTGCAGGCTGAAGCCGAGGTGGCCGGATGAGGGTGGTGGACACGAACGGTGGCCCTTTTCCATGGGAAACTAAACTCACCTGGCCATGTTCCTGGTGTCAGATTGTAGGAGACATTTGGCACTCCAAAAGCAGCCCGAGTTCCAAAATGTGGCATCTTGCATCTGGGAGAAATCTGGAATGCCTCTGAATTTTTACAGGTAGAATCCAATAGGGCAGGATTGGGCTGGATGAGGGTGGTGGACACGAACGGTGGTGCTTTTCCATGGGAAACTAAACTCACCTGGCCATGTTCCTGGTGTCAGATTGTGGGAGACATTTGGCACTCCAAAAGCAGCCCGAGTTCCAAAATGTGGCATCTTGCATCTGGGAGAAATCTTGAATGCCACGGCATTTTTGCAGACCGAAGCCGATGTGGCCGGATGAGGGAGGTGGACAGGAATGGTGGCCCTTTTCCATGGGAAACTAAACTCACCTGGCCATGTTCCTGATGTCAGATTGTGGGAGACATTTGGCACTCCAAAAGCAGCCCGAGTTCCAAAATGTGACATCTTGCATCTGGGAGAAATCTTGAATGCCACGGCAGTTTTACAGGCAGAAGCCGATATGGCAGTATTGGGACGATGAGGGTGGAGGACACGAACGGTGGCCCTTTTCCATGGGAAACTAAACTCACCTGGCCATGTTCCTGGTGTCAGATTGTGGGAGACATTTGGCACTCCAAAAGCAGCCCGAGTTCCAAAATGTGGCATCTTGCATCTGGGAGAAATCTTGAATGCCACGGCATTTTTGCAGACCGAAGCCGAAGTGGCCGGATGAGGGTGGTGGACACGAACTTTGGCCCTTTTCCATGGGAAACTAAACTCACCTGCCCATGTTCCTGGTGTCAGATTGTGGGAGACATTTGGCACTCCAAAAGCAGCCCGAGTTCCAAAATGTGGCATCTTGCATCTGGGAGAAATCTTGAATGCCACGGCATTTTTGCAGGCAGAAGCCGAAGTGGCCGGATGAGGGTGGTGGACACGAACGGTGGCCCTTTTCCACGGGAAACTAAACTCACCTGACCATGTTCCTGGTGTCAGATTGTGGGAGACATTTGGCACTCCAAAAGCAGCCCAAGTTCCAAAATGTGGCATCTTGCATCTGGGAGAAATCTTGAATGCCACTGAATTTTTACAGGCAGAAGCCGATAGAGCTGGCTTGGGCAGGATGAGGGTGGTGGACACGAACGGTGGCCCTTTTCCATGGGAAACTAAACTCACCTGGCCATGTTCCTGGTGTCAGATTGTGGGAGACATTTGGCACTCCAAAAGCAGCCCGAGTTCCAGATTGTGGCATCTTGCATCTGGGAGAAATCTTGAATGCCACGGCATTTTTGCACGCCGAAGACGAGGTGGCCGGATGAGGGTGGTGGACACGAACGGTGGCCCTTTTCCATGGGAAACTAAACTCACCTGGCCATGTTCCTCATGTCAGATTGTGGGAGACATTTGGCACTCGAAAAGCAGCCCGAGTTCCAAAATGTGGCATCTTGCATCTGGGAGAAATCTTGAATATCACGGCATTTTTGCAGGCTGAATCCGAGGTGGCCTGATGACCGTGGTGGACACGAACGGTGGTGCTTTTCCATGGGAAACTAAACTTACCTGGCCATGTTCCTGGTGTCAGATTGTGGGAGACATTTGGCACTCCAAAAGCAGCCTGAGTTCCAAAATGTGGCATCTTGCATCTGGGAGAAATCTTGAATATCACAGCACTTTTGCAGGCTGAAGTCGAGGTGGCCGGATGAGGGTGGTGGACACGAACGGTGGTGCTTTTCCATGGGAAACTAAACTCACCTGGCCATGTTCCTGGTGTCAGATTGTGGGAGACATTTGGCACTCCAAAAGCAGCCCGAGTTCCAAAATGTGGCATCTTGCATCTGGGAGAAATCTTGAATATCACGGCATTTTTGCAGGCTGAAGCCGAGGTGGCCGGATGAGGGTGGTGGACACGAACGGTGGCCCTTTTCCATGGGAAACTAAACTCACCTGGCCATGTTCCTGGTGTCAGATTGTGGGAGACATTTGGCACTCCAAAAGCAGCCCGAGTTCCAAAATGTGGCATCTTGCATCTGGGAGAAATCTTGAATATAACAGCACTTTTGCAGGCCGAAGTCGAGGTGGCCGGATGAGGGTGGTGGACACGAACGGTGGCCCTTTTCCATGGGAAACTAAACTCACCTGGCCATGTTCCTGGTGTCAGATTGTGGGAGACATTTGGCACTCCAAAAGCAGCCCGAGTTCCAAAATGTGGCATCTTGCATGTGGGAGAAATCTTGAATATCACGGCATTTTTGCAGGCTGAAGCCGAGGTGGCCGGATGAGGGTGGTGGACACGAACGGTGGCCCTTTTCCATGGGAAACGAAACTCACCTGGCCATGTTCCTGGTGTCAGATTGTGGGAGACATTTGGCACTCCAAAAGCAGCCCGAGTTCCAAAATGTGGCATCTTGCATGTGGGAGAAATCTAGAACGCCACGGCTTTTTTGCAGGCTGAAGCCGAGGTGGCCGGATGAGGGTGGTGGACACGAACGGTGGCCCTTTTCCATGGGAAACTAAACTCACCTGGCCATGTTCCTGGTGTCAGATTGTGGGAGACATTTGGCACTCCAAAAGCAGCCCGAGTTCCAAAATGTGGCATCTTGCATCTGGGAGAAATCTTGAATGCCACGGCTTTTTGCAGGCCGAAGCCGAGGTGGCCAGATGAGGGTGGTGGACACGAACGGTGGCCCTTTTCCATGGGAAACTAAACTCACCTGGCCATGTTCCTGGTGTCAGATTGTGGGAGACATTTGGCACTCCAAAAGCAGCCCGAGTTCCAAAATGTGGCATCTTGCATCTGGGAGAAATCTTGAACGCCACGGCTTTTTTGCAGGCTGAAGCCGAGGTGGCCAGATGAGGGTGGTGGACACGAACGGTGGCCCTTTTCCATGAGAAAATTAAACTCACCTGGCCATGTTCCTGGTGTCAGATTGTGGGAGACATTTGGCACTCCAAAAGCAGCCCGAGTTCCAAAATGTGGCATCTTGCATCTGGGAGAAATCTTGAATATCACGGCATTTTTGCAGGCTGAAGCCGCGGTGTCCGGATGAGGGTGGTGGACACGAACGGTGGCCCTTTTCCATGGGAAACTAAACTCACCTGGCCATGTTCCTGGTGTCAGATTGTGGGAGACATTTGGCACTCCAAAAGCAGCCCGAGTTCCAAAATGTGGCATCTTGCATCTGGGAGAAATCTTGAATATCACGGCATTTTTGCAGGCTGAAGCCGAGGTGTCCGGATGAGGGTGGTGGACATGAACGGTGGCCCTTTTCCATGGGAAACTAAACTCACCTGGCCATGTTCCTGGTGTCAGATTGTGGGAGACATTTGGCACTCCAAAAGCAGCCCGAGTTCCAAAATGTGGCATCTTGCATCTGGGAGAAATCTTGAATATAACAGCACTTTTGCAGGCCGAAGTCGAGGTGGCCGGATGAGGGTGGTGGACACGAACGGTGGCCCTTTTCCATGGGAAACTAAACTCACCTGGCCATGTTCCTGGTGTCAGATTGTGGGAGACATTTGGCACTCCAAAAGCAGCCTGAGTTCCAAAATGTGGCATCTTGCATCTGGGAGAAATCTTGAATATCACGGCATTTTTGCAGGCTGAAGCCGAGGTGGCCGGATGAGGGTGGTGGACACGAACGGTGGCCCTTTTCCATGGGAAACTAAACTCACCTGGCCATGTTCCTGGTGTCAGATTGTGGGAGACATTTGGCACTCCAAAAGCAGCCCGAGTTCCAAAATGTGGCATCTTGCATCTGGGAGAAATCTTGAACGCCAGGGCTTTTTTGCAGGCCGAAGCCGAGGTGGCTAGATGAGGGTGGTGGACACGAACGGTGGCCCTTTTCCATGGGAAACTAAACTCACCTGGCCATGTTCCTGGTGTCAGATTGTGGGAGACATTTGGCACTCCAAAAGCAGCCCGAGTTCCAAAATGTGGCATCTTGCATCTGGGAGAAATCTTGAATATCACGGCATTTTTGCAGGCTGAAGCCGAGGTGTCCGGATGAGGGTGGTGGACACGAACGGTGGCCCTTTTCCATGGGAAACTAAACTCACCTGGCCATGTTCCTGGTGTCAGATTGTGGGAGACATTTGGCACTCCAAAAGCAGCCCGAGTTCCAAAATGTGGCATCTTGCATCTGGGAGAAATCTTGAATATCACGGCATTTTTGCAGGCCGAATCCGAGGTGGCCGGATGAGGGTGGTGGACACGAACGGTGGCCCTTTTCCATGGGAAACTAAACTCACCTGGCCATGTTCCTGGTGTCAGATTGTGGGAGACATTTGGCACTCCTAAAGCAGCCCGAGTTCCAAAATGTGGCATCTTGCATCTGGGAGAAATCTTGAATATCACGGCATTTTTGCAGGCAGAAGCCGAGGTGGCCGGATGAGGGTGGTGGACACGAACGGTGGCCCTTTTCCATGGGAAACTAAACTCACCTGGCCATGTTCCTGGTGTCAGATTGTGGGAGACATTTGGCACTCCAAAAGCAGCCCGAGTTCCAAAATGTGGCATCTTGCATCTGGGAGAAATCTTGAATATCACGGCATTTTTGCAGGCTGAAGCCGAGGTGTCCGGATGAGGGTGGTGGACACGAACGGTGGCCCTTTTCCATGGGAAACTAAACTCACCTGGCCATGTTCCTGGTGTCAGATTGTGGGAGACATTTGGCACTCCAAAAGCAGCCCGAGTTCCAAAATGTGGCATCTTGCATCTGGGAGAAATCTTGAATGCCACGGCTTTTTTGCAGGCCGAAGCCGAGGTAGCCAGATGAGGGTGGTGGACACGAACGGTGGCCCTTTTCCATGGGAAACTAAACTCACCCGGCCATATTCCTGGTGTCAGATTGTGGGAGACATTTGGCACTCGAAAAGCAGCCCGAGTTCCAAAATGTGGCATCTTGCATCTGGGAGAAATCTTGAATATCACGGCATTTTTGCAGGCTGAAGCCGAGGTGGCCGGATGAGGGTGGTGGACACGAACGGTGGTGCTTTTCCATGGGAAACTAAACTCACCTGGCCATGTTCCTGGTGTCAGATTGTGGGAGACATTTGGCACTCCAAAAGCAGCCCGAGTTCCAAAATGTGGCATCTTGCGTCTGGGAGAAATCTTGAATATCACGGCATTTTTGCAGGCTGAAGCCGAGGTGTCCGGATGAGGGTGGTGGACACGAACGGTGGCCCTTTTCCATGGGAAACTAAACTCACCTGGCCATGTTCCTGGTGTCAGATTGTGGGAGACATTTGGCACTCCAAAAGCAGCCCGAGTTCCAAAATGTGGCATCTTGCATCTGGGAGAAATCTTGAACGCCACGGCTTTTTTGCAGGCCGAAGCCGAGGTAGCCAGATGAGGGTGGTGGACACGAACGGTGGCCCTTTTCCATGGGAAACTAAACTCACCTGGCCATGTTCCTGGTGTCAGATTGTGGGAGACATTTGGCACTCCAAAAGCAGCCCGAGTTCCAAAATGTGGCATCTTGCATCTGGGAGAAATCTTGAATATCACGGCATTTTTGCAGGCCGAATCCGAGGTGGCCGGATGAGGGTGGTGGACACGAACGGTGGCCCTTTTCCATGGGAAACTAAACTCACCTGGCCATGTTCCTGGTGTCAGATTGTGGGAGACATTTGGCACTCCAAAAGCAGCCCGAGTTCCAAAATGTGGCATCTTGCATCTGGGAGAAATCTTGAATATCACGGCATTTTTGCAGGCTGAAGCCGAGGTGGCCGGATGAGGGTGGTGGACACGAACGGTGGCCCTTTTCCATGGGAAACTAAACTCACCTGGCCATGTTCCTGGTGTCAGATTGTGGGAGACATTTGGCACTCTAAAAGCAGCCCGAGTTCCAAAATGTGGCATCTTGCATCTGGGAGAAATCTTGAATATCATGGCATTTTTGCAGGCTGAAGCCGAGGTGTCCGGATGAGGGTGGTGGACACGAACGGTGGCCCTTTTCCATGGGAAACTAAACTCACCTGGCCATGTTCCTGGTGTCAGATTGTGGGAGACATTTGGCACTCCAAAAGCAGCCCGAGTTCCAAAATGTGGCATCTTGCATCTGGGAGAAATCTTGAATGCCACGGCTTTTTTGCAGGCCGAAGCCGAGGTAGCCAGATGAGGGTGGTGGACACGAACGGTGGCCCTTTTCCATGGGAAACTAAACTCACCTGGCCATGTTCCTGGTGTCAGATTGTGGGAGACATTTGGCACTCCAAAAGCAGCCCGAGTTCCAAAATGTGGCATCTTGCATCTGGGAGAAATCTTGAATATCACAGCATTTTTGCAGGCCGAAGCCGAGGTAGCCAGATGAGGGTGGTGGACACGAACGGTGGCCCTTTTCCATGGGAAACTAAACTCACCTGGCCATGTTCCTGGTGTCAGATTGTGGGAGACATTTGGCACTCCAAAAGCAGCCCGAGTTCCAAAATGTGGCATCTTGCATCTGGGAGAAATCTTGAATATCACGGCATTTTTGCAGGCTGAAGCCGAGGTGGCCGGATGAGGGTGGTGGACACGAACGGTGGCCCTTTTCCATGGGAAACTAAACTCACCTGGCCATGTTCCTGGTGTCAGATTGTGGGAGACATTTGGCACTCCAAAAGCAGCCCGAGTTCCAAAATGTGGCATCTTGCATCTGGGAGAAATCTTGAATATCACGGCATTTTTGCAGGCCGAATCCGAGGTGGCCGGATGAGGGTGGTGGACACGAACGGTGGCCCTTTTCCATGGGAAACTAAACTCACCTGGCCATGTTCCTGGTGTCAGATTGTGGGAGACATTTGGCACTCCAAAAGCAGCCCGAGTTCCAAAATGTGGCATCTTGCATCTGGGAGAAATCTTGAATATCACGGCATTTTTGCAGGCTGAAGCCGAGGTGGCCGGATGAGGGTGGTGGACACGAACGGTGGCCCTTTTCCATGGGAAACTAAACTCACCTGGCCATGTTCCTGGTGTCAGATTGTGGGAGACATTTGGCACTCCAAAAGCAGCCCGAGTTCCAAAATGTGGCATCTTGCATCTGGGAGAAATCTTGAATATCACGGCATTTTTGCAGGCTGAAGCCGAGGTGTCCGGATGAGGGTGGTGGACACGAACGGTGGCCCCTTTTCCATGGGAAACTAAACTCACCTGGCCATGTTCCTGGTGTCAGATTGTGGGAGACATTTGGCACTCCAAAAGCAGCCTGAGTTCCAAAATGTGGCATCTTGCATCTGGGAGAAATCTTTAATGCCACGGCTTTTTTGCAGGCCGAAGCCGAGGTAGCCAGATGAGGGTGGTGGACACGAACGGTGGCCCTTTTCCATGGGAAACTAAACTCACCTGGCCATGTTCCTGGTGTCAGATTGTGGGAGACATTTGGCACTCCAAAAGCAGCCCGAGTTCCAAAATGTGGCATCTTGCATCTGGGAGAAATCTTGAATATCACGGCATTTTTGCAGGCTGAAGCCGAGGTGGCCGGATGAGGGTGGTGGACACGAACGGTGGCCCTTTTCCATGGGAAACTAAACTCACCTGGCCATGTTCCTGGTGTCAGATTGTGGGAGACATTTGGCACTCCAAAAGCAGCCCGAGTTCCAAAATGTGGCATCTTGCATCTGGGAGAAATCTTGAATATCACGGCATTTTTGCAGGCTGAAGCCGAGGTGTCCATATGAGGGTGGTGGACACGAACGGTGGCCCTTTTCCATGGGAAACTAAACTCACCTGGCCATGTTCCTGGTGTCAGATTGTGGGAGACATTTGGCACTCCAAAAGCAGCCCGAGTTCCAAAATGTGGCATCTTGCATCTGGGAGAAATCTTGAATGCCACGGCTTTTTTGCAGGCCGAAGCCGAGGTAGCCAGATGAGGGTGGTGGACACGAACGGTGGCCCTTTTCCATGGGAAACTAAACTCACCTGGCCATGTTCCTGGTGTCAGATTGTGGGAGACATTTGGCACTCCAAAAGCAGCCCGAGTTCCAAAATGTGGCATCTTGCATCTGGGAGAAATCTTGAATATCATGGCATTTTTGCAGGCTGAAGCCGAGGTGGCCGGATGAGGGTGGTGGACACGAACGGTGGTGCTTTTCCATGGGAAACTAAACTCACCTGGCCATGTTCCTGGTGTCAGATTGTGGGAGACATTTGGCACTCCAAAAGCAGCCCGAGTTCCAAAATGTGGCATCTTGCATCTGGGAGAAATCTTGAATATCACGGCATTTTTGCAGGCTGAAGCCGAGGTGTCCGGATGAGGGTGGTGGACACGAACGGTGGCCCTTTTCCATGGGAAACTAAACTCACCTGGCCATGTTCCTGGTGTCAGATTGTGGGAGACATTTGGCACTCCAAAAGCAGCCCGAGTTCCAAAATGTGGCATCTTGCATCTGGGAGAAATCTTGAACGCCACGGCTTTTTTGCAGGCCGAAGCCGAGGTAGCCAGATGAGGGTGGTGGACACGAACGGTGGCCCTTTTCCATGGGAAACTAAACTCACCTGGCCATGTTCCTGGTGTCAGATTGTGGGAGACATTTGGCACTCCAAAAGCAGCCCGAGTTCCAAAATGTGGCATCTTGCATCTGGGAGAAATCTTGAATATAACAGCACTTTTGCAGGCCGAAGCCGAGGTAGCCAGATGAGGGTGGTGGACACGAACGGTGGCCCTTTTCCATGGGAAACTAAACTCACCTGGCCATGTTCCTGGTGTCAGATTGTGGGAGACATTTGGCACTCCAAAAGCAGCCCGAGTTCCAAAATGTGGCATCTTGCATCTGGGAGAAATCTTGAATATCACGGCATTTTTGCAGGCTGAAGCCGAGGTGGCCGGATGAGGGTGGTGGAAACGAACGGTGGCCCTTTTCCATGGGAAACTAAACTCACCTGGCCATGTTCCTGGTGTCAGATTGTGGGAGACATTTGGCACTCCAAAAGCAGCCCGAGTTCCAAAATGTGGCATCTTGCATCTGGGAGAAATCTTGAACGCCACCGCTTTCTTGCAGGCTGAAGCCGAGGTGGCCAGATGAGGGTGGTGGACACGAACGGTGGCCCTTTTCCATGGGAAACTAAACTCACCTGGCCATGTTCCTGGTGTCAGATTGTGGGAGACATTTGGCACTCCAAAAGCAGCCCGAGTTCCAAAATGTGGCATCTTGCATCTGGGAGAAATCTTGAATATCACGGCATTTTTGCAGGCTGAAGCCGAGGTGGCCGGATGAGGGTGGTGGACACGAACGGTGGCCCTTTTCCATGGGAAACTAAACTCACCTGGCCATGTTCCTGGTGTCAGATTGTGGGAGACATTTGGCACTCCAAAAGCAGCCCGAGTTCCAAAATGTGGCATCTTGCATCTGGGAGAAATCTTGAATATCACGGCATTTTTGCAGGCTGAAGCCGAGGTGTCCGGATGAGGGTGGTGGACACGAACGGTGGCCCTTTTCCATGGGAAACTAAACTCACCTGGCCATGTTCCTGGTGTCAGATTGTGGGAGACATTTGGCACTCCAAAAGCAGCCTGAGTTCCAAAATGTGGCATCTTGCATCTGGGAGAAATCTTGAATGCCACGGCTTTTTTGCAGGCCGAAGCGGAGGTAGCCAGATGAGGGTGGTGGACACGAACGGTGGCCCTTTTCCATGGGAAACTAAACTCACCTGGCCATGTTCCTGGTGTCAGATTGTGGGAGACATTTGGCACTCCAAAAGCAGCCCGAGTTCCAAAATGTGGCATCTTGCATCTGGGAGAAATCTTGAATATCACGGCATTTTTGCAGGCTGAAGCCGAGGTGGCCGGATGAGGGTGGTGGGACACGAACGGTGGCCCTTTTCCATGGGAAACTAAACTCACCTGGCCATGTTCCTGGTGTCAGATTGTGGGAGACATTTGGCACTCCAAAAGCAGCCCGAGTTCCAAAATGTGGCATCTTGCATCTGGGAGAAATCTTGAATATCACGGCATTTTTGCAGGCCGAAGCCGAGGTGGCCAGATGAGGGTGGTGGACACGAACGGTGGCCCTTTTCCATGGGAAACTAAACTCACCTGGCCATGTTCCTGGTGTCAGATTGTGGGAGACATTTGGCACTCCAAAAGCAGCCCGAGTTCCAAAATGTGGCATCTTGCATCTGGAGAAATCTTGAATATCACGGCATTTTTGCAGGCTGAAGCCGAGGTGGCCGGATGAGGGTGGTGGACACGAACGGTGGCCCTTTTCCATGGGAAACTAAACTCACCTGGCCATGTTCCTGGTGTCAGATTGTGGGAGACATTTGGCACTCCAAAAGCAGCCCGAGTTCCAAAATGTGGCATCTTGCATCTGGGAGAAATCTTGAATGCCACGGCTTTTTGCAGGCCGAAGCCGAGGTGGCCAGATGAGGGTTGTGGACACGAACGGTGGCCCTTTTCCATGGGAAACTAAACTCACCCGGCCATGTTCCTGGTGTCAGATTGTGGGAGACATTTGGCACTCCAAAAGCAGCCCGAGTTCCAAAATGTGGCATCTTGCATCTGGGAGAAATCTTGAATATCACGGCATTTTTGCAGGCTGAAGCCGAGGTGGCCGGATGAGGGTGGTGGACACGAACGGTGGCCCTTTTCCATGGGAAACTAAACTCACCTGGCCATGTTCCTGGTGTCAGATTGTGGGAGACATTTGGCACTCCAAAAGCAGCCCGAGTTCCAAAATGTGGCATCTTGCATCTGGGAGAAATCTTGAACGCCACGGCTTTTTTGCAGGCCGAAGCCGAGGTAGCCAGATGAGGGTGGTGGACACGAACGGTGGCACTTTTCCATGGGAAACTAAACTCACCTGGCCATGTTCCTGGTGTCAGATTGTGGGAGACATTTGGCACTCCAAAAGCAGCCCGAGTTCCAAAATGTGGCATCTTGCATCTGGGAGAAATCTTGAATATCACGGCATTTTTGCAGGCTGAAGCCGAGGTGGCCGGATGAGGGTGGTGGACACGAACGGTGGCCCTTTTCCATGGGAAACTAAACTCACCTGGCCATGTTCCTGGTGTCAGATTGTGGGAGACATTTGGCACTCCAAAAGCAGCCCGAGTTCCAAAATGTGGCATCTTGCATCTGGGAGAAATCTGGAATGCCTCTGAATTTTTACAGGTAGAATCCAATAGGGCAGGATTGGGCTGGATGAGTGTGGTGGACACGAACGGTGGTGCTTTTCCATGGGAAACTAAACTCACCTGGCCATGTTCCTGGTGTCAGATTGTGGGAGACATTTGGCACTCCAAAAGCAGCCCGAGTTCCAAAATGTGGCATCTTGCATCTGGGAGAAATCTTGAACGCCACGGCTTTTTTGCAGGCTGAAGCCGAGGTGGCCAGATGAGGGTGGTGGACACGAACGGTGGCCCTTTTCCATGGGAAACTAAACTCACCTGGCCATGTTCCTGGTGTCAGATTGTGGGAGACATTTGGCACTCCAAAAGCAGCCTGAGTTCCAAAATGTGGCATCTTGCATCTGGGAGAAATCTTGAATATCACGGCATTTTTGCAGGCTGAAGCCGAGGTGGCCGGATGAGGGTGGTGGACACGAACGGTGGCCCTTTTCCATGGGAAACTAAACTCACCTGGCCATGTTCCTGGTGTCAGATTGTGGGAGACATTTGGCACTCCAAAAGCAGCCCGAGTTCCAAAATGTGGCATCTTGCATCTGGGAGAAATCTTGAACGCCACGGCTTTTTTGCAGGCCGAAGCCGAGGTGGCTAGATGAGGGTGGTGGACACGAACGGTGGCCCTTTTCCATGGGAAACTAAACTCACCTGGCCATGTTCCTGGTGTCAGATTGTGGGAGACATTTGGCACTCCAAAAGCAGCCCGAGTTCCAAAATGTGGCATCTTGCATCTGGGAGAAATCTTGAATATCACGGCATTTTTGCAGGCTGAAGCCGAGGTGGCCAGATGAGGGTGGTGGACACGAACGGTGGCCCTTTTCCATGGGAAACTAAACTCACCTGGCCATGTTCCTGGTGTCAGATTGTGGGAGACATTTGGCACTCCAAAAGCAGCCCGAGTTCCAAAATGTGGCATCTTGCATCTGGGAGAAATCTTGAACGCCACGGCTTTTTTGCAGGCCGAATCCGAGGTGGCCGGATGAGGGTGGTGGACACGAACGGTGGCCCTTTTCCATGGGAAACTAAACTCACCTGGCCATGTTCCTGGTGTCAGATTGTGGGAGACATTTGGCACTCCAAAAGCAGCCCGAGTTCCAAAATGTGGCATCTTGCATCTGGGAGAAATCTTGAATATCACGGCATTTTTGCAGGCTGAAGCCGAGGTGGCCGGATGAGGGTGGTGGACACGAACGGTGGCCCTTTTCCATGGGAAACTAAACTCACCTGGCCATGTTCCTGGTGTCAGATTGTGGGAGACATTTGGCACTCCAAAAGCAGCCCGAGTTCCAAAATGTGGCATCTTGCATCTGGGAGAAATCTTGAATATCACGGCATTTTTGCAGGCTGAAGCCGAGGTGTCCGGATGAGGGTGGTGGACACGAACGGTGGCCCTTTTCCATGGGAAACTAAACTCACCTGGCCATGTTTCTGGTGTCAGATTGTGGGAGACATTTGGCACTCCAAAAGCAGCCCGAGTTCCAAAATGTGGCATCTTGCATCTGGGAGAAATCTTGAATGCCACGGCTTTTTTGCAGGCCGAAGCCGAGGTAGCCAGATGAGGGTGGTGGACACGAACGGTGGCCCTTTTCCATGGGAAACTAAACTCACCTGGCCATATTCCTGGTGTCAGATTGTGGGAGACATTTGGCACTCGAAAAGCAGCCCGAGTTCCAAAATGTGGCATCTTGCATGTGGGAGAAATCTTGAATATCACGGCATTTTTGCAGGCTGAAGCCGAGGTGGCCGGAATGAGGGTGGTGGACACGAACGGTGGCCCTTTTCCATGGGAAACTAAACTCACCTGGCCATGTTCCTGGTGTCAGATTGTGGGAGACATTTGGCACTCCAAAAGCAGCCCGAGTTCCAAAATGTGGCATCTTGCATCTGGGAGAAATCTTGAATATCACGGCATTTTTGCAGGCTGAAGCCGAGGTGTCCGGATGAGGGTGGTGGACACGAACGGTGGCCCTTTTCCATGGGAAACTAAACTCACCTGGCCATGTTCGTGGTGTCAGATTGTGGGAGACATTTGGCACTCCAAAAGCAGCCCGAGTTCCAAAATGTGGCATCTTGCATCTGGGAGAAATCTTGAACGCCACGGCTTTTTTGCAGGCCGAAGCCGAGGTAGCCAGATGAGTGTGGTGGACACGAACGGTGGCCCTTTTCCATGGGAAACTAAACTCACCTGGCCATGTTCCTGGTGTCAGATTGTGGGAGACATTTGGCACTCCAAAAGCAGCCCGAGTTCCAAAATGTGGCATCTTGCATCTGGGAGAAATCTTGAATATCACGGCATTTTTGCAGGCCGAATCCGAGGTGGCCGGATGAGGGTGGTGGACACGAACGGTGGCCCTTTTCCTTGGGAAACTAAACTCACCTGGCCATGTTCCTGGTGTCAGATTGTGGGAGACATTTGGCACTCCAAAAGCAGCCCGAGTTCCAAAATGTGGCATCTTGCATCTGGGAGAAATCTTGAATATCACGGCATTTTTGCAGGCTGAAGCCGAGGTGGCCGGATGAGGGTGGTGGACACGAACGGTGGCCCTTTTCCATGGGAAACTAAACTCACCTGGCCATGTTCCTGGTGTCAGATTGTGGGAGACATTTGGCACTCTAAAAGCAGCCCGAGTTCCAAAATGTGGCATCTTGCATGTGGGAGAAATCTTGAATATCACGGCATTTTTGCAGGCTGAAGCCGAGGTGTCCGGATGAGGGTGGTGGACACGAACGGTGGCCCTTTTCCATGGGAAACTAAACTCACCTGGCCATGTTCCTGGTGTCAGATTGTGGGAGACATTTGGCACTCCAAAAGCAGCCCGAGTTCCAAAATGTGGCATCTTGCATCTGGGAGAAATCTTGAATGCCACGGCTTTTTTGCAGGCCGAAGCCGAGGTAGCCAGATGAGGGTGGTGGACACGAACGGTGGCCCTTTTCCATGGGAAACTAAACTCACCTGGCCATGTTCCTGGTGTCAGATTGTGGGAGACATTTGGCACTCCAAAAGCAGCCCGAGTTCCAAAATGTGGCATCTTGCATCTGGGAGAAATCTTGAATATCACGGCATTTTTGCAGGCTGAAGCCGAGGTGGCCGGATGAGGGTGGTGGACACGAACGGTGGTGCTTTTCCATGGGAAACTAAACTCACCTGGCCATGTTCCTGGTGTCAGATTGTGGGAGACATTTGGCACTCCAAAAGCAGCCCGAGTTCCAAAATGTGGCATCTTGCATCTGGGAGAAATCTTGAATATCACGGCATTTTTGCAGGCTGAAGCCGAGGTGGCCGGATGAGGGTGGTGGACACGAACGGTGGCCCTTTTCCATGGGAAACTAAACTCACCTGGCCATGTTCCTGGTGTCAGATTGTGGGAGACATTTGGCACTCCAAAAGCAGCCCGAGTTCCAAAATGTGGCATCTTGCATCTGGGAGAAATCTTGAACGCCACGGCTTTTTTGCAGGCCGAAGCCGAGGTAGCCAGATGAGGGTGGTGGACACGAACGGTGGCCCTTTTCCATGGGAAACTAAACTCACCTGGCCATGTTCCTGGTGTCAGATTGTGGGAGACATTTGGCACTCCAAAAGCAGCCCGAGTTCCAAAATGTGGCATCTTGCATCTGGGAGAAATCTTGAATATAACAGCACTTTTGCAGGCCGAAGCCGAGGTAGCCAGATGAGGGTGGTGGACACGAACGGTGGCCCTTTTCCATGGGAAACTAAACTCACCTGGCCATGTTCCTGGTGTCAGATTGTGGGAGACATTTGGCACTCCAAAAGCAGCCCGAGTTCCAAAATGTGGCATCTTGCATCTGGGAGAAATCTTGAATATCACGGCATTTTTGCAGGCTGAAGCCGAGGTGGCCGGATGAGGGTGGTGGACACGAACGGTGGCCCTTTTCCATGGGAAACTAAACTCACCTGGCCATGTTCCTGGTGTCAGATTGTGGGAGACATTTGGCACTCCAAAAGCAGCCCGAGTTCCAAAATGTGGCATCTTGCATCTGGGAGAAATCTTGAATATCACGGCATTTTTGCAGGCCGAATCCGAGGTGGCCGGATGAGGGTGGTGGACACGAACGGTGGCCCTTTTCCATGGGAAACTAAACTCACCTGGCCATGTTCTTGGTGTCAGATTGTGGGAGACATTTGGCACTCCAAAAGCAGCCCGAGTTCCAAAATGTGGCATCTTGCATCTGGGAGAAATCTTGAATATCACGGCATTTTTGCAGGCTGAAGCCGAGGTGGCCGGATGAGGGTGGTGGACACGAACGGTGGCCCTTTTCCATGGGAAACTAAACTCACCTGGCCATGTTCCTGGTGTCAGATTGTGGGAGACATTTGGCACTCCAAAAGCAGCCCGAGTTCCAAAATGTGGCATCTTGCATCTGGGAGAAATCTTGAATATCACGGCATTTTTGCAGGCTGAAGCCGAGGTGTCCGGATGAGGGTGGTGGACACGAACGGTGGCCCTTTTCCATGGGAAACTAAACTCACCTGGCCATGTTCCTGGTGTCAGATTGTGGGAGACATTTGGCACTCCAAAAGCAGCCTGAGTTCCAAAATGTGGCATCTTGCATCTGGGAGAAATCTTGAATGCCACGGCTTTTTTGCAGGCCGAAGCCGAGGTAGCCAGATGAGGGTGGTGGACACGAACGGTGGCCCTTTTCCATGGGAAACTAAACTCACCTGGCCATGTTCCTGGTGTCAGATTGTGGGAGACATTTGGCACTCCAAAAGCAGCCCGAGTTCCAAAATGTGGCATCTTGCATCTGGGAGAAATCTTGAATATCACGGCATTTTTGCAGGCTGAAGCCGAGGTGGCCGGATGAGGGTGGTGGACACGAACGGTGGCCCTTTTCCATGGGAAACTAAACTCACCTGGCCATGTTCCTGGTGTCAGATTGTGGGAGACATTTGGCACTCCAAAAGCAGCCCGAGTTCCAAAATGTGGCATCTTGCATCTGGGAGAAATCTTGAATGCCACGGCTTTTTTGCAGGCTGAAGCCGAGGTGTCCGGATGAGGGTGGTGGACACGAACGGTGGCCCTTTTCCATGGGAAACTAAACTCACCTGGCCATGTTCCTGGTGTCAGATTGTGGGAGACATTTGGCACTCCAAAAGCAGCCCGAGTTCCAAAATGTGGCATCTTGCATCTGGGAGAAATCTTGAATGCCACGGCTTTTTTGCAGGCCGAAGCCGAGGTAGCCAGATTGAGGGTGGTGGACACGAACGGTGGCCCTTTTCCATGGGAAACTAAACTCACCTGGCCATGTTCCTGGTGTCAGATTGTGGGAGACATTTGGCACTCCAAAAGCAGCCCGAGTTCCAAAATGTGGCATCTTGCATCTGGGAGAAATCTTGAATATCATGGCATTTTTGCAGGCTGAAGCCGAGGTGGCCGGATGAGGGTGGTGGACACGAACGGTGGTGCTTTTCCATGGGAAACTAAACTCACCTGGCCATGTTCCTGGTGTCAGATTGTGGGAGACATTTGGCACTCCAAAAGCAGCCCGAGTTCCAAAATGTGGCATCTTGCATCTGGGAGAAATCTTGAATATCACGGCATTTTTGCAGGCTGAAGAAGAGGTGTCCGGATGAGGGTGGTGGACACGAACGGTGGCCCTTTTCCATGGGAAACTAAACTCACCTGGCCATGTTCCTGGTGTCAGATTGTGGGAGACATTTGGCACTCCAAAAGCAGCCCGAGTTCCAAAATGTGGCATCTTGCATCTGGGAGAAATCTTGAACGCCACGGCTTTTTTGCAGGCCGAAGCCGAGGTAGCCAGATGAGGGTGGTGGACACGAACGGTGGCCCTTTTCCATGGGAAACTAAACTCACCTGGCCATGTTCCTGGTGTCAGATTGTGGGAGACATTTGGCACTCCAAAAGCAGCCCGAGTTCCAAAATGTGGCATCTTGCATCTGGGAGAAATCTTGAATATAACAGCACTTTTGCAGGCCGAAGCCGAGGTAGCCAGATGAGGGTGGTGGACACGAACGGTGGCCCTTTTCCATGGGAAACTAAACTCACCTGGCCATGTTCCTGGTGTCAGATTGTGGGAGACATTTGGCACTCCAAAAGCAGCCCGAGTTCCAAAATGTGGCATCTTGCATCTGGGAGAAATCTTGAATATCACGGCATTTTTGCAGGCTGAAGCCGAGGTGGCCGGATGAGGGTGGTGGAAACGAACGGTGGCCCTTTTCCATGGGAAACTAAACTCACCTGGCCATGTTCCTGGTGTCAGATTGTGGGAGACATTTGGCACTCCAAAAGCAGCCCGAGTTCCAAAATGTGGCATCTTGCATCTGGGAGAAATCTTGAACGCCACGGCTTTCTTGCAGGCTGAAGCCGAGGTGGCCAGATGAGGGTGGTGGACACGAACGGTGGCCCTTTTCCATGGGAAACTAAACTCACCTGGCCATGTTCCTGGTGTCAGATTGTGGGAGACATTTGGCACTCCAAAAGCAGCCCGAGTTCCAAAATGTGGCATCTTGCATCTGGGAGAAATCTTGAATATCACGGCATTTTTGCAGGCTGAAGCCGAGGTGGCCGGATGAGGGTGGTGGACACGAACGGTGGCCCTTTTCCATGGGAAACTAAACTCACCTGGCCATGTTCCTGGTGTCAGATTGTGGGAGACATTTGGCACTCCAAAAGCAGCCCGAGTTCCAAAATGTGGCATCTTGCATCTGGGAGAAATCTTGAATATCACGGCATTTTTGCAGGCTGAAGCCGAGGTGTCCGGATGAGGGTGGTGGACACGAACGGTGGCCCTTTTCCATGGGAAACTAAACTCACCTGGCCATGTTCCTGGTGTCAGATTGTGGGAGACATTTGGCACTCCAAAAGCAGCCTGAGTTCCAAAATGTGGCATCTTGCATCTGGGAGAAATCTTGAATGCCACGGCTTTTTTGCAGGCCGAAGCCGAGGTAGCCAGATGAGGGTGGTGGACACGAACGGTGGCCCTTTTCCATGGGAAACTAAACTCACCTGGCCATGTTCCTGGTGTCAGATTGTGGGAGACATTTGGCACTCCAAAAGCAGCCCGAGTTCCAAAATGTGGCATCTTGCATCTGGGAGAAATCTTGAATATCACGGCATTTTTGCAGGCTGAAGCCGAGGTGGCCGGATGAGGGTGGTGGACACGAACGGTGGCCCTTTTCCATGGGAAACTAAACTCACCTGGCCATGTTCCTGGTGTCAGATTGTGGGAGACATTTGGCACTCCAAAAGCAGCCCGAGTTCCAAAATGTGGCATCTTGCATCTGGGAGAAATCTTGAATATCACGGCATTTTTGCAGGCCGAAGCCGAGGTGGCCAGATGAGGGTGGTGGACACGAACGGTGGCCCTTTTCCATGGGAAACTAAACTCACCTGGCCATGTTCCTGGTGTCAGATTGTGGGAGACATTTGGCACTCCAAAAGCAGCCCGAGTTCCAAAATGTGGCATCTTGCATCTGGGAGAAATCTTGAATATCACGGCATTTTTGCAGGCTGAAGCCGAGGTGGCCGGATGAGGGTGGTGGACACGAACGGTGGCCCTTTTCCATGGGAAACTAAACTCACCTGGCCATGTTCCTGGTGTCAGATTGTGGGAGACATTTGGCACTCCAAAAGCAGCCCGAGTTCCAAAATGTGGCATCTTGCATCTGGGAGAAATCTTGAATGCCACGGCTTTTTGCAGGCCGAAGCCGAGGTGGCCAGATGAGGGTTGTGGACACGAACGGTGGCCCTTTTCCATGGGAAACTAAACTCACCCGGCCATGTTCCTGGTGTCAGATTGTGGGAGACATTTGGCACTCCAAAAGCAGCCCGAGTTCCAAAATGTGGCATCTTGCATCTGGGAGAAATCTTGAATATCACGGCATTTTTGCAGGCTGAAGCCAACATGGCCGGATGAGGGTGGTGGACACGAACGGTGGCCCTTTTCCATGGGAAACTAAACTCACCTGGCCATGTTCCTGGTGTCAGATTGTGGGAGACATTTGGCACTCCAAAAGCAGCCTGAGTTCCAAAATGTGGCATCTTGCATCTGGGAGAAATCTTGAACGCCACGGCTTTTTTGCAGGCCGAAGCCGAGGTAGCCAGATGAGGGTGGTGGACACGAACGGTGGCCCTTTTCCATGGGAAACTAAACTCACCTGGCCATGTTCCTGGTGTCAGATTGTGGGAGACATTTGGCACTCCAAAAGCAGCCCGAGTTCCAAAATGTGGCATCTTGCATCTGGGAGAAATCTTGAATATAACAGCACTTTTGCAGGCCGAAGCCGAGGTAGCCAGATGAGGGTGGTGGACACGAACGGTGGCCCTTTTCCATGGGAAACTAAACTCACCTGGCCATGTTCCTGGTGTCAGATTGTGGGAGACATTTGGCACTCCAAAAGCAGCCCGAGTTCCAAAATGTGGCATCTTGCATCTGGGAGAAATCTTGAATATCACGGCATTTTTGCAGGCTGAAGCCGAGGTGGCCGGATGAGGGTGGTGGAAACGAACGGTGGCCCTTTTCCATGGGAAACTAAACTCACCTGGCCATGTTCCTGGTGTCAGATTGTGGGAGACATTTGGCACTCCAAAAGCAGCCCGAGTTCCAAAATGTGGCATCTTGCATCTGGGAGAAATCTTGAACGCCACGGCTTTCTTGCAGGCTGAAGCCGAGGTGGCCAGATGAGGGTGGTGGACACGAACGGTGGCCCTTTTCCATGGGAAACTAAACTCACCTGGCCATGTTCCTGGTGTCAGATTGTGGGAGACATTTGGCACTCCAAAAGCAGCCCGAGTTCCAAAATGTGGCATCTTGCATCTGGGAGAAATCTTGAATATCACGGCATTTTTGCAGGCTGAAGCCGAGGTGGCCGGATGAGGGTGGTGGACACGAACGGTGGCCCTTTTCCATGGGAAACTAAACTCACCTGGCCATGTTCCTGGTGTCAGATTGTGGGAGACATTTGGCACTCCAAAAGCAGCCCGAGTTCCAAAATGTGGCATCTTGCATCTGGGAGAAATCTTGAATATCACGGCATTTTTGCAGGCTGAAGCCGAGGTGTCCGGATGAGGGTGGTGGACACGAACGGTGGCCCTTTTCCATGGGAAACTAAACTCACCTGGCCATGTTCCTGGTGTCAGATTGTGGGAGACATTTGGCACTCCAAAAGCAGCCTGAGTTCCAAAATGTGGCATCTTGCATCTGGGAGAAATCTTGAATGCCACGGCTTTTTTGCAGGCCGAAGCCGAGGTAGCCAGATGAGGGTGGTGGACACGAACGGTGGCCCTTTTCCATGGGAAACTAAACTCACCTGGCCATGTTCCTGGTGTCAGATTGTGGGAGACATTTGGCACTCCAAAAGCAGCCCGAGTTCCAAAATGTGGCATCTTGCATCTGGGAGAAATCTTGAATATCACGGCATTTTTGCAGGCTGAAGCCGAGGTGGCCGGATGAGGGTGGTGGACACGAACGGTGGCCCTTTTCCATGGGAAACTAAACTCACCTGGCCATGTTCCTGGTGTCAGATTGTGGGAGACATTTGGCACTCCAAAAGCAGCCCGAGTTCCAAAATGTGGCATCTTGCATCTGGGAGAAATCTTGAATATCACGGCATTTTTGCAGGCCGAAGCCGAGGTGGCCAGATGAGGGTGGTGGACACGAACGGTGGCCCTTTTCCATGGGAAACTAAACTCACCTGGCCATGTTCCTGGTGTCAGATTGTGGGAGACATTTGGCACTCCAAAAGCAGCCCGAGTTCCAAAATGTGGCATCTTGCATCTGGGAGAAATCTTGAATATCACGGCATTTTTGCAGGCTGAAGCCGAGGTGGCCGGATGAGGGTGGTGGACACGAACGGTGGCCCTTTTCCATGGGAAACTAAACTCACCTGGCCATGTTCCTGGTGTCAGATTGTGGGAGACATTTGGCACTCCAAAAGCAGCCCGAGTTCCAAAATGTGGCATCTTGCATCTGGGAGAAATCTTGAATGCCACGGCTTTTTGCAGGCCGAAGCCGAGGTGGCCAGATGAGGGTTGTGGACACGAACGGTGGCCCTTTTCCATGGGAAACTAAACTCACCCGGCCATGTTCCTGGTGTCAGATTGTGGGAGACATTTGGCACTCCAAAAGCAGCCCGAGTTCCAAAATGTGGCATCTTGCATCTGGGAGAAATCTTGAATATCACGGCATTTTTGCAGGCTGAAGCCAACATGGCCGGATGAGGGTGGTGGACACGAACGGTGGCCCTTTTCCATGGGAAACTAAACTCACCTGGCCATGTTCCTGGTGTCAGATTGTGGGAGACATTTGGCACTCCAAAAGCAGCCCGAGTTCCAAAATGTGGCATCTTGCATCTGGGAGAAATCTTGAACGCCACGGCTTTTTTGCAGGCCGAAGCCGAGGTAGCCAGATGAGGGTGGTGGACACGAACGGTGGCCCTTTTCCATGGGAAACTAAACTCACCTGGCCATGTTCCTGGTGTCAGATTGTGGGAGACATTTGGCACTCCAAAAGCAGCCCGAGTTCCAAAATGTGGCATCTTGCATCTGGGAGAAATCTTGAATATCACGGCATTTTTGCAGGCTGAAGCCGAGGTGGCCGGATGAGGGTGGTGGACACGA
>NW_026960868.1:5000-32867 GCF_021018805.1 Prinia subflava | reverse complement strand
GGAAGAGCTATGTAGAACACTATGCTTTGTTGTTGCTGTGTTGGTTTTCTAAAGACACAAACCCTGTTTGTTCCCTGTGTTTTCAGCAAGCAGAGAAGCTGCTGCAGACACTTTCTTGCCCCTTTTCCACAAGTGAAGTATATTTTGTACCAGTTGGTGTATTCCTCGTCTGCAGAGCAAGAGCAAAGGTTTTAGGATCTAAATTGCTTGTTTTCCATGGAAGAGCTATGTAGAACACTATGCTTTGCTGTTGCTGTGTTGGTTTTCTAAAGACACAAACCCTGTTTGTTCCCTGTGTTTTCAGCAAGCAGAGAAGCTGCTGCAGACACTTTCTTGCCCCTTTTCCACAAGTGAAGTATATTTTGTACCAGTTGGTGTATTCCTCGTCTGCAGAGCAAGAGCAAAGGTGTTAGGATCTAAATTGCTTGTTTTCCATGGAAGAGCTCTGTAGAACACTATGCTTTGCTGTTGCTGTGTTGGTTTTCTCAAGACACAAGTCCTGTTGGTTGTCTGTGTTTTCAGCAAGCAGAGAAGCTGCTGCAGACACTTTCTTGCCCCTTTTCCACAAGTGAAATATATTTTGTACCAGTTGGTGTATTCCTCTTCTGCAGAGCAAGAGCAAAGGTGTTAGGACCTAAATTGCTTGATTTCCATGGAAGAGCTATGTAGAACACTATGCTTTGCTGTTGCTGTGTCGGTTTTCTCAAGAAACAAACCCTGTTTGTTCTCTGTACTTGCAGCGAGCAGAGAAGCTCTTGAAGACACGTACCTGCTTTCTCCACTACTGACGTATATTTTGTACCAGTTGGTGTATTCCTCGTCTGGAGAGCAGGAGCAAAGGTTTTAGGACCTAAATTGCTTGATTTCCTTGGAAGAGATATGTAGAACACTGTGCTTTGCTGTTACTGTGTTGGTTTTCTCAAGACACAAGCCTTGTTAGTTGTATGTGTTTCCAGCGAGCAGAAAAGCTGCTGCAGACACTTTCTTGCCCCTTTTCCACAAGTGAAGTATATTTTGTACCAGTTGGTGTATTCCTCGTCTGCAGAGCAAGAGCAAAGGTTTTAGGACTTAAATTGCTTGTTTTCCATGGAAGAGCTATGTAGAACACTATGGTTTTCGGTTGCTGTGTTTGTTTTCTCAAGACACAAGCCCTGTTTGTTCTCTGTGTTTTCAGCAAGCAGAGAAGCTGCTGCAGACACTTTCTTGCTCCTTTTCCACTAGTGAAGTATATTTTGTACCAGTTTGTGTATTCCTCGTCTGCAGAGCAAGAGCAAAGGTTTTAGGATCTAAATTGCTTGTTTTCCATGGAAGAGCTATGTAGAACACTATGCTTTGCTGTTGCTGTGTTGGTTTTCTCAAGACACAAGTCCTGTTGGTTGTCTGTGTTTGCAGCAAGCAGAGAAGCTGCTGCAGACACTTTCTTGCCCCTTTTCCACAAGTGAAGTATATTTTGTACCAGTTGGTGTATTCCTTGTCTGCAGAGCAAGAGCAAAGGTTTTAGGACCTAAATTGCTTGATTTCCATGGAAGAGCTCTGTAGAACACTATGCTTTGCTGTTGCTGTGTCGGTTTTCTCAAGAAACAAAACCTGTTTGTTCTCTGTACTTGCAGCGAGCAGAGAAGCTCTTGAAGACACGTACCCGCTTTCTCCACTACTGACGTATATTTTGTACCAGTTGGTGTATTCCTCGTCTGGAGAGCAGGAGCAAAGGTTTTAGGACCTAAATTGCTTGATTTCCTTGGAAGAGATATGTAGAACACTGTGCTTTGCTGTTACTGTGTTTGTTTTCTCAAGACACAAGCCCTGTTAGTTGTATGTGTTTCCAGCGAGCAGAAAAGCTGTTGCAGACACTTTCTTGCCCCTTTTCCACAAGTGAAGTATATTTTGTACCAGTTGGTGTATTCCTCGTCTGCAGAGCAAGAGCAAAGGTTTTAGGATCTAAATTGCTTGTTTTCCAGGGAAGAGCTATGTAGAACACTATGCTTTGTTGTTGCTGTGTTGGTTTTCTCAAGACACAAACCCTGTTTGTTCCCTGTGTTTTCAGCAAGCAGAGAAGCTGCTGCAGACACTTTCTTGCCCCTTTTCCACAAGTGAAGTATATTTTGTACCAGTTGGTGTATTCCTCGTCTGCAGAGCAAGAGCAAAGGTTTTAGGATCTAAATTGCTTGTTTTCCATGGAAGAGCTATGTAGAACACTATGCTTTGCTGTTGCTGTGTTGGTTTTGTAAAGACACAAACCCTGTTTGTTCCCTGTGTTTTCAGCAAGCAGAGAAGCTGCTGCAGACACTTTCTTGCCCCTTTTCCACAAGTGAAGTATATTTTGTACCAGTTTGTGTATTCCTCGTCTGCAGAGCAAGAGCAAAGGTTTTAGGATCTAAATTGCTTGTTTTCCATGGAAGAGCTCTGTAGAACACTATGCTTTGCTGTTGCTGTGTTGGTTTTCTCAAGACACAAGTCCTGTTGGTTGTCTGTGTTTTCAGCTAGCAGAGAAGCTGCTGCAGACACTTTCTTGCCCCTTTTCCACAAGTGAAATATATTTTGTACCAGTTGGTGTATTCCTCGTCTGCAGAGCAAGAGCAAAGGTGTTAGGACCTAAATTGCTTGATTTCCATGGAAGAGCTCTGTAGAACACTATGCTTTGCTGTTGCTGTGTCGGTTTTCTCAAGAAACAAACCCTGTTTGTTCTCTGTACTTGCAGCGAGCAGAGAAGCTCTTGAAGACACGTACCTGCTTTCTCCACTACTGACGTATATTTTGTACCAGTTGGTGTATTCCTCGTCTGGAGAGCAGGAGCAAAGGTTTTAGGACCTAAATTGCTTGATTTCCTTGGAAGAGATATGTAGAACACTGTGCTTTGCTGTTACTGTGTTGGTTTTCTCAAGACACAAGCCTTGTTAGTTGTATGTGTTTCCAGCGAGCAGAAAAGCTGCTGCAGACACTTTCTTGCCCCTTTTCCACAAGTGAAGTATATTTTGTACCAGTTGGTGTATTCCTCGTCTGCAGAGCAAGAGCAAAGGTTTTAGGATCTAAATTGCTTGTTTTCCATGGAAGAGCTATGTAGAACACTATGGTTTTCGGTTGCTGTGTTTGTTTTCTCAAGACACAAGCCCTGTTTGTTCTCTGTGTTTTCAGCAAGCAGAGAAGCTGCTGCAGACACTTTCTTGCTCCTTTTCCACTAGTGAAGTATATTTTGTACCAGTTTGTGTATTCCTCGTCTGCAGAGCAAGAGCAAAGGTTTTAGGATCTAAATTGCTTGTTTTCCATGGAAGAGCTATGTAGAACACTATGCTTTGCTGTTGCTGTGTTGGTTTTCTCAAGACACAAGTCCTGTTGGTTGTCTGTGTTTGCAGCAAGCAGAGAAGCTGCTGCAGACACTTTCTTGCCCCTTTTCCACAAGTGAAGTATATTTTGTACCAGTTGGTGTATTCCTCGTCTGCAGAGCAAGAGCAAAGGTGTTAGGACCTAAATTGCTTGATTTCCATGGAAGAGCTCTGTAGAACACTATGCTTTGCTGTTGCTGTGTCGGTTTTCTCAAGAAACAAAACCTGTTTGTTCTCTGTACTTGCAGCGAGCAGAGAAGCTCTTGAAGACACGTACCCGCTTTCTCCACTACTGACGTATATTTTGTACCAGTTGGTGTATTCCTCGTCTGGAGAGCAGGAGCACAGGTTTTAGGACCTAAATTGCTTGATTTCCTTGGAAGAGATATGTAGAACACTGTGCTTTGCTGTTACTGTGTTTGTTTTCTCAAGACACAAGCCCTGTTAGTTGTATGTGTTTCCAGCGAGCAGAAAAGCTATTGCAGACACTTTCTTGCCCCTTTTCCACAAGTGAAGTATATTTTGTACCAGTTGGTTTATTCCTCGTCTGCAGAGCAAGAGCAAAGGTTTTAGGATCTAAATTGCTTGTTTTCCATGGAAGAGCTATGTAGAACACTATGGTTTTCGGTTGCTGTGTTTGTTTTCTCAAGACACAAGCCCTGTTTGTTCTCTGTGTTTTCAGCAAGCAGAGAAGCTGCTGCAGACACTTTCTTGCTCCTTTTCCACTAGTGAAGTATATTTTGTACCAGTTTGTGTATTCCTCGTCTGCAGAGCAAGAGCAAAGGTTTTAGGATCTAAATTGCTTGTTTTCCATGGAAGAGCTATGTAGAACACTATGCTTTGCTGTTGCTGTGTTGGTTTTCTCAAGACACAAGTCCTGTTTGTTCCCTGTGTTTTCAGCAAGCAGAGAAGCTGCTGCAGACACTTTCTTGCCCCTTTTCCACAACTGAAGTATATTATGTACCAGTTGGTGTATTCCTCGTCTGCAGAGCAAGAGCAAAGGTTTTAGGATCTAAATTGCTTGTTTTCCATGGAAGAGCTATGTAGAACACTATGCTTTGTTGTTGCTGTGTTGGTTTTCTCAAGACACAAACCCTGTTTGTTCCCTGTGTTTTCAGCAAGCAGAGAAGCTGCTGCAGACACTTTCTTGCCCCTTTTCCACAAGTGAAGTATATTTTGTACCAGTTGGTGTATTCCTCGTCTGCAGAGCAAGAGCAAAGGTTTTAGGATCTAAATTGCTTGTTTTCCATGGAAGAGCTATGTAGAACACTATGCTTTGCTGTTGCTGTGTTGGTTTTCTAAAGACACAAACCCTGTTTGTTCCCTGTGTTTTCAGCAAGCAGAGAAGCTGCTGCAGACACTTTCTTGCCCCTTTTCCACAAGTGAAGTATATTTTGTACCAGTTGGTGTATTCCTCGTCTGCAGAGCAAGAGCAAAGGTTTTAGGATCTAAATTGCTTGTTTTCCATGGAAGAGCTCTGTAGAACACTATGCTTTGCTGTTGCTGTGTTGGTTTTCTCAAGACACAAGTCCTGTTGGTTGTCTGTGTTTGCAGCAAGCAGAGAAGCTGCTGCAGACACTTTCTTGCCCCTTTTCCACAAGTGAAATATATTTTGTACCAGTTGGTGTATTCCTCGTCTGCAGAGCAAGAGCAAAGGTGTTAGGACCTAAATTGCTTGATTTCCATGGAAGAGCTCTGTAGAACACTATGCTTTGCTGTTGCTGTGTCGGTTTTCTCAAGAAACAAACCCTGTTTGTTCTCTGTACTTGCAGCGAGCAGAGAAGCTCTTGAAGACACGTACCCGCTTTCTCCACTACTGACGTATATTTTGTACCAGTTGGTGTATTCCTCGTCTGGAGAGCAGGAGCAAAGGTTTTAGGACCTAAATTGCTTGATTTCCTTGGAAGAGATATGTAGAACACTATGCTTTGCTATTACTGTGTTGGTTTTCTCAAGACACAAGCCTTGTTAGTTGTATGTGTTTCCAGCGAGCAGAAAAGCTGCTGCAGACACTTTCTTGCCCCTTTTCCACAAGTGAAGTATATTTTGTACCAGTTGGTGTATTCCTCGTCTGCAGAGCAAGAGCAAAGGTTTTAGGATCTAAATTGCTTGTTTTCCATGGAAGAGCTATGTAGAACACTATGGTTTTCGGTTGCTGTGTTTGTTTTCTCAAGACACAAGCCCTGTTTGTTCTCTGTGTTTTCAGCAAGCAGAGAAGCTGCTGCAGACACTTTCTTGCTCCTTTTCCACTAGTGAAGTATATTTTGTACCAGTTTGTGTATTCCTCGTCTGCAGAGCAAGAGCAAAGGTTTTAGGATCTAAATTGCTTGTTTTCCATGGAAGAGCTATGTAGAACACTATGCTTTGCTGTTGCTGTGTTGGTTTTCTCAAGACACAAGTCCTGTTGGTTGTCTGTGTTTGCAGCAAGCAGAGAAGCTGCTGCAGACACTTTCTTGCCCCTTTTCCACAAGTGAAGTATATTTTGTACCAGTTGGTGTATTCCTCGTCTGCAGAGCAAGAGCAAAGGTTTTAGGATCTAAATTGCTTGTTTTCCATGGAAGAGCTATGTAGAACACTATGCTTTGCTGTTGCTGTGTTGGTTTTCTAAAGACACAAACCCTGTTTGTTCCCTGTGTTTTCAGCAAGCAGAGAAGCTGCTGCAGACACTTTCTTGCCCCTTTTCCACAAGTGAAGTATATTTTGTACCAGTTGGTTTATTCCTCGTCTGCAGAGCAAGAGCAAAGGTTTTAGGATCTAAATTGCTTGTTTTCCATGGAAGAGCTATGTAGAACACTATGGTTTTCGGTTGCTGTGTTTGTTTTCTCAAGACACAAGCCCTGTTTGTTCTCTGTGTTTTCAGCAAGCAGAGAAGCTGCTGCAGACACTTTCTTGCTCCTTTTCCACTAGTGAAGTATATTTTGTACCAGTTGGTGTATTCCTCGTCTGCAGAGCAAGAGCAAAGGTTTTAGGATCTAAATTGCTTGTTTTCCATGGAAGAGCTATGTAGAACACTATGCTTTGCTGTTGCTGTGTTGGTTTTCTAAAGACACAAACCCTGTTTGTTCCCTGTGTTTTCAGCAAGCAGAGAAGCTGCTGCAGACACTTTCTTGCCCCTTTTCCACAAGTGAAGTATATTTTGTACCAGTTGGTTTATTCCTCGTCTGCAGAGCAAGAGCAAAGGTTTTAGGATCTAAATTGCTTGTTTTCCATGGAAGAGCTATGTAGAACACTATGGTTTTCGGTTGCTGTGTTTGTTTTCTCAAGACACAAGCCCTGTTTGTTCTCTGTGTTTTCAGCAAGCAGAGAAGCTGCTGCAGACACTTTCTTGCTCCTTTTCCACTAGTGAAGTATATTTTGTACCAGTTGGTGTATTCCTCGTCTGCAGAGCAAGAGCAAAGGTTTTAGGATCTAAATTGCTTGTTTTCCATGGAAGAGCTATGTAGAACACTATGCTTTGCTGTTGCTGTGTTGGTTTTCTAAAGACACAAACCCTGTTTGTTCCCTGTGTTTTCAGCAAGCAGAGAAGCTGCTGCAGACACTTTCTTGCCCCTTTTCCACAAGTGAAGTATATTTTGTACCAGTTGGTGTATTCCTCATCTGCAGAGCAAGAGCAAAGGTTTTAGGATCTAAATTGCTTGTTTTCCATGGAAGAGCTATGTAGAACACTATGCTTTGCTGTTGCTGTGTTGGTTTTCTAAAGACACAAACCCTGTTTGTTCCCTGTGTTTTCAGCAAGCAGAGAAGCTGCTGCAGACACTTTCTTGCCCCTTTTCCACAAGTGAAGTATATTTTGTACCAGTTGGTGTATTCCTCGTCTCCAGAGCAAGAGCAAAGGTTTTAGGATCTAAATTGCTTGTTTTCCATGGAAGAGCTCTGTAGAACACTATGCTTTGCTGTTGCTGTGTTGGTTTTCTAAAGACACAAACCCTGTTTGTTCCCTGTGTTTTCAGCAAGCAGAGAAGCTGCTGCAGACACTTTCTTGCCCCTTTTCCACAAGTGAAGTATATTTTGTACCAGTTGGTGTATTCCTCGTCTGCAGAGCAAGAGCAAAGGTTTTAGGATCTAAATTGCTTGTTTTCCATGGAAGAGCTATGTAGAACACTATGCTTTGCTGTTGCTGTGTTGGTTTTCTAAAGACACAAGCCCTGTTTGTTCCCTGTGTTTTCAGCAAGCAGAGAAGCTGCTGCAGACACTTTCTTGCCCCTTTTCCACAAGTGAAGTATATTTTGTACCAGTTGGTGTATTCCTCGTCTGCAGAGCAAGAGCAAAGGTTTTAGGATCTAAATTGCTTGTTTTCCATGGAAGAGCTCTGTAGAACACTATGCTTTGCTGTTGCTGTGTTGGTTTTCTCAAGACACAAGTCCTGTTGGTTGTCTGTGTTTGCAGCAAGCAGAGAAGCTGCTGCAGACACTTTCTTGCCCCTTTTCCACAAGTGAAATATATTTTGTACCAGTTGGTGTATTCCTCGTCTGCAGAGCAAGAGCAAAGGTGTTAGGACCTAAATTGCTTGATTTCCATGGAAGAGCTCTGTAGAACACTATGCTTTGCTGTTGCTGTGTCGGTTTTCTCAAGAAACAAACCCTGTTTGTTCTCTGTACTTGCAGCGAGCAGAGAAGCTCTTGAAGACACGTACCCGCTTTCTCCACTACTGACGTATATTTTGTACCAGTTGGTGTATTCCTCGTCTGGAGAGCAGGAGCAAAGGTTTTAGGACCTAAATTGCTTGATTTCCTTGGAAGAGATATGTAGAACACTGTGCTTTGCTGTTACTGTGTTGGTTTTCTCAAGACACAAGCCTTGTTAGTTGTATGTGTTTCCAGCGAGCAGAAAAGCTGCTGCAGACACTTTCTTGCCCCTTTTCCACTAGTGAAGTATATTTTGTACCAGTTGGTGTATTCCTCGTCTGCAGAGCAAGAGCAAAGGTTTTAGGATCTAAATTGCTTGTTTTCCATGGAAGAGCTATGTAGAACACTATGGTTTTCGGTTGCTGTGTTTGTTTTCTCAAGACACAAGCCCTGTTTGTTCTCTGTGTTTTCAGCAAGCAGAGAAGCTGCTGCAGACACTTTCTTGCTCCTTTTCCACTAGTGAAGTATATTTTGTACCAGTTTGTGTATTCCTCGTCTGCAGAGCAAGAGCAAAGGTTTTAGGATCTAAATTGCTTGTTTTCCATGGAAGAGCTATGTAGAACACTGTGCTTTGCTGTTGCTGTGTTGGTTTTCTCAAGACACAAGTCCTGTTGGTTGTCTGTGTTTGCAGCAAGCAGAGAAGCTGCTGCAGACACTTTCTTGCCCCTTTTCCACAAGTGAAGTATATTTTGTACCAGTTGGTGTATTCCTTGTCTGCAGAGCAAGAGCAAAGGTTTTAGGATCTAAATTGCTTGTTTTCCATGGAAGAGCTATGTAGAACACTATGCTTTGCTGTTGCTGTGTTGGTTTTCTAAAGACACAAACCCTGTTTGTTCCCTGTGTTTTCAGCAAGCAGAGAAGCTGCTGCAGACACTTTCTTGCCCCTTTTCCACAAGTGAAGTATATTTTGTACCAGTTGGTTTATTCCTCGTCTGCAGAGCAAGAGCAAAGGTTTTAGGATCTAAATTGCTTGTTTTCCATGGAAGAGCTATGTAGAACATTATGGTTTTCGGTTGCTGTGTTTGTTTTCTCAAGACACAAGCCCTGTTTGTTCTCTGTGTTTTCAGCAAGCAGAGAAGCTGCTGCAGACACTTTCTTGCTCCTTTTCCACTAGTGAAGTATATTTTGTACCAGTTGGTGTATTCCTCGTCTGCAGAGCAAGAGCAAAGGTTTTAGGATCTAAATTGCTTGTTTTCCATGGAAGAGCTATGTAGAACACTATGCTTTGCTGTTGCTGTGTTGGTTTTCTAAAGACACAAACCCTGTTTGTTCCCTGTGTTTGCAGCAAGCAGAGAAGCTGCTGCAGACACTTTCTTGCCCCTTTTCCACAAGTGAAGTATATTTTGTACCAGTTGGTGTATTCCTCGTCTGCAGAGCAAGAGCAAAGGTTTTAGGATCTAAATTGCTTGTTTTCCATGGAAGAGCTATGTAGAACACTATGCTTTGCTGTTGCTGTGTTGGTTTTCTAAAGACACAAACCCTGTTTGTTCCCTGTGTTTTCAGCAAGCAGAGAAGCTGCTGCAGACACTTTCTTGCCCCTTTTCCACAAGTGAAGTATATTTTGTACCAGTTGGTGTATTCCTCGTCTGCAGAGCAAGAGCAAAGGTTTTAGGATCTAAATTGCTTGTTTTCCATGGAAGAGCTCTGTAGAACACTATGCTTTGCTGTTGCTGTGTTGGTTTTCTAAAGACACAAACCCTGTTTGTTCCCTGTGTTTTCAGCAAGCAGAGAAGCTGCTGCAGACACTTTCTTGCCCCTTTTCCACAAGTGAAGTATATTTTGTACCAGTTGGTGTATTCCTCGTCTGCAGAGCAAGAGCAAAGGTTTTAGGATCTAAATTGCTTGTTTTCCATGGAAGAGCTATGTAGAACACTATGCTTTGCTGTTGCTGTGTTGGTTTTCTCAAGACACAAGTCCTGTTGGTTGTCTGTGTTTGCAGCAAGCAGAGAAGCTGCTGCAGACACTTTCTTGCCCCTTTTCCACAAGTGAAGTATATTTTGTACCAGTTGGTGTATTCCTCGTCTGCAGAGCAAGAGCAAAGGTGTTAGGACCTAAATTGCTTGATTTCCATGGAAGAGCTATGTAGAACACTATGCTTTGCTGTTGCTGTGTCGGTTTTCTCAAGAAACAAAACCTGTTTGTTCTCTGTACTTGCAGCGAGCAGAGAAGCTCTTGAAGACACGTACCCGCTTTCTCCACTACTGACGTATATTTTGTACCAGTTGGTGTATTCCTCGTCTGGAGAGCAGGAGCAAAGGTTTTAGGACCTAAATTGCTTGATTTCCCTGGAAGAGATATGTAGAACACTGTGCTTTGCTGTTACTGTGTTGGTTTTCTCAAGACACAAGCCTTGTTAGTTGTATGTGTTTCCAGCGAGCAGAAAAGCTGTTGCAGACACTTTCTTGCCCCTTTTCCACAAGTGAAGTATATTTTGTACCAGTTGGTGTATTCCTCGTCTGCAGAGCAAGAGCAAAGGTTTTAGGATCTAAATTGCTTGTTTTCCATGGAAGAGCTATGTAGAACACTATGGTTTTCGGTTGCTGTGTTTGTTTTCTCAAGACACAAGCCCTGTTTGTTCTCTGTGTTTTCAGCAAGCAGAGAAGCTGCTGCAGACACTTTCTTGCTCCTTTTCCACTAGTGAAGTATATTTTGTACCAGTTTGTGTATTCCTCGTCTGCAGAGCAAGAGCAAAGGTTTTAGGATCTAAATTGCTTGTTTTCCATGGAAGAGCTATGTAGAACACTATGCTTTGCTGTTGCTGTGTTGGTTTTCTCAAGACACAAACCCTGTTTGTTCCCTGTGTTTTCAGCAAGCAGAGAAGCTGCTGCAGACACTTTCTTGCCCCTTTTCCACAAGTGAAGTATATTTTGTACCAGTTGGTGTATTCCTCGTCTGCAGAGCAAGAGCAAAGGTTTTAGGATCTAAATTGCTTGTTTTCCATGGAAGAGCTATGTAGAACACTATGCTTTGCTGTTGCTGTGTTGGTTTTCTCAAGACACAAGTCCTGTTGGTTGTCTGTGTTTTCAGCAAGCAGAGAAGCTGCTGCAGACACTTTCTTGCCCCTTTTCCACAAGTGAAGTATATTTTGTACCAGTTGGTGTATTCCTCGTCTGCAGAGCAAGAGCAAAGGTTTTAGGATCTAAATTGCTTGTTTTCCATGGAAGAGCTATGTAGAACACTATGCTTTGCTGTTGCTGTGTTGGTTTTCTAAACACACAAGCCCTGTTTGTTCCCTGTGTTTGCAGCAAGCAGAGAAGCTGCTGCAGACACTTTCTTGCCCCTTTTCCACAAGTGAAGTATATTTTGTACCAGTTGGTGTATTCCTCGTCTGCAGAGCAAGAGCAAAGGTTTTAGGACCTAAATTGCTTGATTTCCATGGAAGAGCTCTGTAGAACACTATGCTTTGCTGTTGCTGTGTTGGTTTTCTCAAGACACAAGTCCTGTTGGTTGTCTGTGTTTGCAGCAAGCAGAGAAGCTGCTGCAGACACTTTCTTGCCCCTTTTCCACAAGTGAAATATATTTTGTACCAGTTGGTGTATTCCTCGTCTGCAGAGCAAGAGCAAAGGTGTTAGGACCTAAATTGCTTGATTTCCATGGAAGAGCTCTGTAGAACACTATGCTTTGCTGTTGCTGTGTCGGTTTTCTCAAGAAACAAACCCTGTTTGTTCTCTGTACTTGCAGCGAGCAGAGAAGCTCTTGAAGACACGTACCCGCTTTCTCCACTACTGACGTATATTTTGTACCAGTTGGTGTATTCCTCGTCTGGAGAGCAGGAGCAAAGGTTTTAGGACCTAAATTGCTTGATTTCCTTGGAAGAGATATGTAGAACACTGTGCTTTGCTGTTACTGTGTTGGTTTTCTCAAGACACAAGCCTTGTTAGTTGTATGTGTTTCCAGCGAGCAGAAAAGCTGTTGCAGACACTTTCTTGCCCCTTTTCCACAAGTGAAGTATATTTTGTACCAGTTGGTTTATTCCTCGTCTGCAGAGCAAGAGCAAAGGTTTTAGGATCTAAATTGCTTGATTTCCATGGAAGAGCTATGTAGAACACTATGGTTTTCGGTTGCTGTGTTTGTTTTCTCAAGACACAAGCCCTGTTTGTTCTCTGTGTTTTCAGCAAGCAGAGAAGCTGCTGCAGACACTTTCTTGCTCCTTTTCCACTAGTGAAGTATATTTTGTACCAGTTTGTGTATTCCTCGTCTGCAGAGCAAGAGCAAAGGTTTTAGGATCTAAATTGCTTGTTTTCCATGGAAGAGCTATGTAGAACACTATGCTTTGCTGTTGCTGTGTTGGTTTTCTCAAGACACAAACCCTGTTTGTTCCCTGTGTTTTCAGCAAGCAGAGAAGCTGCTGCAGACACTTTCTTGCCCCTTTTCCACAAGTGAAGTATATTTTGTACCAGTTGGTGTATTCCTCGTCTGCAGAGCAAGAGCAAAGGTTTTAGGATCTAAATTGCTTGTTTTCCATGGAAGAGCTATGTAGAACACTATGCTTTGCTGTTGCTGTGTTGGTTTTCTCAAGACACAAGTCCTGTTTGTTCCCTGTGTTTTCAGCAAGCAGAGAAGCTGCTGCAGACACTTTCTTGCCCCTTTTCCACAAGAGAAGTATATTTTGTACCAGTTGGTGTATTCCTCGTCTGCAGAGCAAGAGCAAAGGTTTTAGGATCTAAATTGCTTGTTTTCCATAGAAGAGCTATGTAGAACACTATGCTTTGCTGTTGCTGTGTTGGTTTTCTCAAGACACAAACCCTGTTTGTTCCCTGTGTTTTCAGCAAGCAGAGAAGCTGCTGCAGACACTTTCTTGCCCCTTTTCCACAAGTGAAGTATATTTTGTACCAGTTGGTGTATTCCTCGTCTGCAGAGCAAGAGCAAAGGTTTTAGGATCTAAATTGCTTGTTTTCCATGGAAGAGCTCTGTAGAACACTATGCTTTGCTGTTGCTGTTTTGGTTTTCTCAAGACACAAGTCCTGTTTGTTCCCTGTGTTTGCAGCAAGCAGAGAAGCTGCTGCAGACACTTTTTTGCCCCTTTTCCACAAGTGAAGTATATTTTGTACCAGGTGGTGTATTCCTCGTCTGCAGAGCAAGAGCAAAGGTGTTAGGACCTAAATTGCTTGATTTCCATGGAAGAGCTCTGTAGAACACTATGCTTTGCTGTTGCTGTGTCGGTTTTCTCAAGAAACAAACCCTGTTTGTTCTCTGTACTTGCAGCGAGCAGAGAAGCTCTTGAAGACACGTACCTGCTTTCTCCACTACTGACGTATGTTTTGTACCAGTTGGTGTATTCCTCGTCTGGAGAGCAGGAGCAAAGGTTTTAGGACCTAAATTGCTTGATTTCCTTGGAAGAGATATGTAGAACACTGTGCTTTGCTGTTACTGTGTTGGTTTTCTCAAGACACAAGCCTTGTTAGTTGTATGTGTTTCCAGCGAGCAGAAAAGCTGCTGCAGACACTTTCTTGCCCCTTTTCCACAAGTGAAGTATATTTTGTACCAGTTGGTGTATTCCTCGTCTGCAGAGCAAGAGCAAAGGTTTTAGGATCTAAATTGCTTGTTTTCCATGGAAGAGCTATGTAGAACACTATGGTTTTCGGTTGCTGTGTTTGTTTTCTCAAGACACAAGCCCTGTTTGTTCTCTGTGTTTTCAGCAAGCAGAGAAGCTGCTGCAGACACTTTCTTGCTCCTTTTCCACTAGTGAAGTATATTTTGTACCAGTTGGTGTATTCCTCGTCTGCAGAGCAAGAGCAAAGGTTTTAGGATCTAAATTGCTTGTTTTCCATGGAAGAGCTATGTAGAACACTATGCTTTGCTGTTGCTGTGTTGGTTTTCTAAAGACACAAGTCCTGTTGGTTGTCTGTGTTTGCAGCAAGCAGAGAAGCTGCTGCAGACACTTTCTTGCCCCTTTTCCACAAGTGAAGTATATTTTGTACCAGTTGGTGTATTCCTCGTCTGCAGAGCAAGAGCAAAGGTTTTAGGACTTAAATTGCTTGTTTTCCATGGAAGAGCTATGTAGAACACTATGCTTTGCTGTTGCTGTGTTGGTTTCTAAAGACACAAGCCCTGTTGGTTGTCTGTGTTTGCAGCAAGCAGAGAAGCTGCTGCAGACACTTTCTTGCCCCTTTTCCACAAGTGAAGTATATTTTGTACCAGTTGGTGTTTTCCTCGTCTGCAGAGCAAGAGCAAAGGTTTTAGGTTCTAAATTGCTTGTTTTCCATGGAAGAGCTATGTAGAACACAATGCTTTGCTGTTGCTGTGTTGGTTTTCTCAAGACACAAGTCCTGTTGGTTGTCTGTGTTTTCAGCAAGCAGAGAAGCTGCTGCAGACACTTTCTTGCCCCTTTTCCACAAGTGAAGTATATTTTGTACCAGTTGGTGTATTCCTCGTCTGCAGAGCAAGAGCAAAGGTGTTAGGACCTAAACTGCTTGATTTCCATGGAAGAGCTCTGTAGAATACTATGGTTTTCGGTTGCTGTGTTTGTTTTCTCAAAACACAAGCCCTGTTTTTTCTCTGTGTTTTCAGCAAGCAGAGAAGCTGCTGCAGACACTTTCTTGCCCCTTTTCCACAAGTGAAGTATATTTTGTACCAGTTGGTGTATTCCTCGTCTGCAGAACAAGAGCAAAGGTGTTAGGACCTAAATTGCTTGATTTCCATGGAAGAGCTATGTAGAACATTATGCTTTGCTGTTGCTGTGTCGTTTTTCTCAAGAAACAAACCCTGTTTGTTCTCTGTACTTGCAGCGAGCAGAGAAGCTCTTGAAGACACGTACCTGCTTTCTCCAGTACTGACGTATATTTTGTACCAGTTAGTGTATTCCTCGTCTGCAGAGCAGGAGCAAAGGTTTTAGGACCTAAATTGCTTGATTTCCTTGGAAGAGATATGTAGAACACTGTGCTTTGCTGTTACTGTGTTGGTTTTCTCAAGACACAAGCCCTGTTGGTTGTCTGTGTTTGCAGCAAGCAGAGAAGCTCTTGAGGACACGTACCTGCTTTCTCCACTACTGACGTATATTTTGTACCAGTTTGTGTGTTCCTCGTCTGCAGAGCAAGAGCAAAGGTGTTAGGATCTAAATTGCTTGTTTTCCATGGAAGAGCTATGTAGAACACTATGCTTTGCTGTTGCTGTGTTGGTTTTCTCAAGACACAAGTCCTGTTGGTTGTCTGTGTTTTCAGCAAGCAGAGAAGCTGCTGCAGACACTTTCTTGCCCCTTTTCCACTAGTGAAGTATATTTTGTACCAGTTGGTGTATTCCTCGTCTGCAGAGCAAGAGCAAATATGTTAGGACCTAAATTGCTTGATTTCCATGGAAGAGCTATTAAGAACGCAATGCTTTGCTGTTGCTGTGTCGGTTTTCTCAAGAAACAAACCCTGTTTTTTCTCTGTGCTTGCAGCAAGGAGAGAAGCTCTTGAAGACACGTACCTGCTTTCTCCAGTACTGACGTATATTTTGTACCAGTTGGTGTATTCCTCGTCTGGAGAGCAGGAGCAAAGGTTTTAGGACCTAAATTGCTTGATTTCCTTGGAAGAGATATGTAGAACACTGTGCTTTGCTGTTGCTGTGTTGGTTTTCTCAAGACACAAGCCCTGTTGGTTGTCTGTGTTTGCAGCAAGCAGAAAAGCTCTTGAAGACACGTACCTGCTTTCTTCACTGCTGGCTTAAATTTTGCCCCAGTTGGTGTGTTCCTCGTCTGCAGAGCAAGAAGAAAAGACGTTGTGGCCTAAATTGCTTGTTTTCCATGGAAGAGCTATGTAGAACACTATGCCCTGCTGTTACAGTATTGGTTTTCTCAAGACACAGGTCCTGTAGTTCTCTGTGTTTTCAGCGAGCAGAGAAGCTCTTGAAGACACGTACCTGCTTTCTCCACTACTGACATATAATTTGTACCAGTTGGTGTGTTCCTCGTCTGCAGAGCAAGAGCAAAGGTGTTAGGACATATATTGCTTGATTTCCATGGAAGAGCTATGTAGAACACTATGCTTTGCTGTTGCTGTGTTGCTTTTCTCAAGACACAAGTCTTGTTGGTTTTCTGTACTCGCAGCGAGCAGAAACGCTGCTGCAGACCCTTTCCTGCTTTCTCCACTAGTGCCTTACATGTTGTACCAGTTTGTGTATTCCTCGTCTGCAGAGCAAGATCAAAGGTTTTAGGACTTAAATTGGTTGATTTCATTGGAAGAGCTATGTAGAACACTATGCTTTGCTGTTGTTGTGTTGGTTTTCTCAAGACACAAGTCCTGTTGGTTGTCTGTGTTTGCAGCAAGCAGAGAAGCTGCTGCAGACACTTTCTTGCCCCTTTTCCACAAGTGAAGTATATTTTGTACCAGTTGGTGTATTCCTCGTCTGCAGAGCAAGAGCAAATATGTTAGGACCTAAATTGCTTGATTTCCATGGAAGAGCTATATAGAATACTATGCTTTGCTGTTGCTGTGTCGGTTTTCTCAAGAAAGAAATCCTGTTGGTTCTCTGTACTTGCAGCCAGCAGAGAACCTCTTGAAGACACGTACCTGCTTTCTCCACTACTGACGTATATTTTGTACCAGTTGGTGTATTCCTCGTCTGCAGAGCAGGAGCAAAGGTTTTAGGACCTAAATTGCTTGATTTCCTTGGAAGAGATATGTAGAACACTGTGCTTTGCTGTTACTGTGTTGGTTTTCTCAAGACACAAGCTCTGTTGGTTGTCTGTGTTTGCAGCAAGCAGAGAAGCTCTTGAGGACACGTACCTGCTTTCTCCACGACTGACGTATATTTTGTACCAGTTTGTGTGTTCCTCGTCTGCAGAGCAAGAGCAAAGGTTTTAGGACTTAAATTGCTTGATTTCCATGGAAGAGCTATGTAGAACACTATGCTTTGCTGTTGCTGTGTTGGTTTTCTCAAGACACAAGCCCTGTTGGTTGTATGTGTTTCCAGCGAGCAGAAAAGCTGCTGCAGACATTTTCTTGCTCCTTTTCCACAAGTGAAGTATATTTTGTACCAGTGTGTGTATTCCTCGTCTGCAGAGCAAGAGCAAAGGTGTTTGGATCTAAATTGCTTGTTTTCCATGGAAGAGCTATGTAGAACACTATGCTTTGCTGTTGCTGTGTTGGTTTTCTCAAGACACAAGTCCTGTTGGTTGTCTGTGTTTTCAGCAAGCAGAGAAGCTGCTGCAGACACTTTCTTGCCCCTTTTCCACAAGTGAAGTATATTTTGTACCAGTTGGTGTGTTCCTCGTCTGCAGAGCAAGAGCAAAGGTTTTAGGATCTAAATTGCTTGTTTTCCATGGAAGAGCTATGTAGAACACTATGCTTTGCTGTTGCTGTGTTGGTTTTCTCAAGACACAAGTCCTGTTGGTTGTCTGTGTTTGCAGCAAGCAGAGAAGCTGCTGCAGACACTTTCTTGCCCCTTTTCCACAAGTGAAGTATATTTTGTACCAGTTGGTGTATTCCTCGTCTGCAGAGCAAGAGCAAAGGTGTTAGGACCTAAACTGCTTGATTTCCATGGAAGAGCTCTGTAGAATACTATGGTTTTCGGTTGCTGTGTTTGTTTTCTCAAGACACAAGCCCTGTTTTTTCTCTGTGTTTTCAGCAAGCAGAGAAGCTGCTGCAGACACTTTCTTGCCCCTTTTCCACAAGTGAAGTATATTTTGTACCAGTTGGTGTATTCCTCGTCTGCAGAACAAGAGCAAAGGTGTTAGGACCTAAATTGCTTGATTTCCATGGAAGAGCTATGTAGAACATTATGCTTTGCTGTTGCTGTGTCGTTTTTCTCAAGAAACAAACCCTGTTTGTTCTCTGTACTTGCAGCGAGCAGAGAAGCTCTTGAAGACACGTACCTGCTTTCCCCAGTACTGACGTATATTTTGTACCAGTTAGTGTATTCCTCGTCTGCAGAGCAGGAGCAAAGGTTTTAGGACCTAAATTGCTTGATTTCCTTGGAAGAGATATGTAGAACACTGTGCTTTGCTGTTACTGTGTTGGTTTTCTCAAGACACAAGCCCTGTTGGTTGTCTGTGTTTGCAGCAAGCAGAGAAGCTCTTGAGGACACGTACCTGCTTTCTCCACTACTGACGTATATTTTGTACCAGTTTGTGTGTTCCTCGTCTGCAGAGCAAGAGCAAAGGTGTTAGGATCTAAATTGCTTGTTTTCCATGGAAGAGCTATGTAGAACACTATGCTTTGCTGTTGCTGTGTTGGTTTTCTCAAGACACAAGTCCTGTTGGTTGTCTGTGTTTTCAGCAAGCAGAGAAGCTGCTGCAGACACTTTCTTGCCCCTTTTCCACTAGTGAAGTATATTTTGTACCAGTTGGTGTATTCCTCGTCTGCAGAGCAAGAGCAAATATGTTAGGACCTAAATTGCTTGATTTCCATGGAAGAGCTATTAAGAACGCAATGCTTTGCTGTTGCTGTGTCGGTTTTCTCAAGAAACAAACCCTGTTTTTTCTCTGTGCTTGCAGCAAGGAGAGAAGCTCTTGAAGACACGTACCTGCTTTCTCCAGTACTGACGTATATTTTGTACCAGTTGGTGTATTCCTCGTCTGGAGAGCAGGAGCAAAGGTTTTAGGACCTAAATTGCTTGATTTCCTTGGAAGAGATATGTAGAACACTGTGCTTTGCTGTTGCTGTGTTGGTTTTCTCAAGACACAAGCCCTGTTGGTTGTCTGTGTTTGCAGCAAGCAGAAAAGCTCTTGAAGACACGTACCTGCTTTCTTCACTGCTGGCTTAAATTTTGCCCCAGTTGGTGTGTTCCTCGTCTGCAGAGCAAGAAGAAAAGACGTTGTGGCCTAAATTGCTTGTTTTCCATGGAAGAGCTATGTAGAACACTATGCCCTGCTGTTACAGTATTGGTTTTCTCAAGACACAGGTCCTGTAGTTCTCTGTGTTTTCAGCGAGCAGAGAAGCTCTTGAAGACACGTACCTGCTTTCTCCACTACTGACATATAATTTGTACCAGTTGGTGTGTTCCTCGTCTGCAGAGCAAGAGCAAAGGTATTAGGACATATATTGCTTGATTTCCATGGAAGAGCTATGTAGAACACTATGCTTTGCTGTTGCTGTGTTGCTTTTCTCAAGACACAAGTCTTGTTGGTTTTCTGTACTCGCAGCGAGCAGAAACGCTGCTGCAGACCCTTTCCTGCTTTCTCCACTAGTGCCTTACATGTTGTACCAGTTTGTGTATTCCTCGTCTGCAGAGCAAGATCAAAGGTTTTAGGACTTAAATTGGTTGATTTCATTGGAAGAGCTATGTAGAACACTATGCTTTGCTGTTGTTGTGTTGGTTTTCTCAAGACACAAGTCCTGTTGGTTGTCTGTGTTTGCAGCAAGCAGAGAAGCTGCTGCAGACACTTTCTTGCCCCTTTTCCACAAGTGAAGTATATTTTGTACCAGTTGGTGTATTCCTCGTCTGCAGAGCAAGAGCAAATATGTTAGGACCTAAATTGCTTGATTTCCATGGAAGAGCTATATAGAATACTATGCTTTGCTGTTGCTGTGTCGGTTTTCTCAAGAAAGAAATCCTGTTGGTTCTCTGTACTTGCAGCCAGCAGAGAACCTCTTGAAGACACGTACCTGCTTTCTCCACTACTGACGTATATTTTGTACCAGTTGGTGTATTCCTCGTCTGCAGAGCAGGAGCAAAGGTTTTAGGACCTAAATTGCTTGATTTCCTTGGAAGAGATATGTAGAACACTGTGCTTTGCTGTTACTGTGTTGGTTTTCTCAAGACACAAGCTCTGTTGGTTGTCTGTGTTTGCAGCAAGCAGAGAAGCTCTTGAGGACACGTACCTGCTTTCTCCACGACTGACGTATATTTTGTACCAGTTGGTGTGTTCCTCGTCTGCAGAGCAAGAGCAAAGGTTTTAGGACTTAAATTGCTTGATTTCCATGGAAGAGCTATGTAGAACACTATGCTTTGCTGTTGCTGTGTTGGTTTTCTCAAGACACAAGCCCTGTTGGTTGTCTGTGTTTCCAGCGAGCAGAAAAGCTGCTGCAGACATTTTCTTGCTCCTTTTCCACAAGTGAAGTATATTTTGTACCAGTGTGTGTATTCCTCGTCTGCAGAGCAAGAGCAAAGGTGTTTGGATCTAAATTGCTTGTTTTCCATGGAAGAGCTATGTAGAACACTATGCTTTGCTGTTGCTGTGTTGGTTTTCTCAAGACACAAGTCCTGTTGGTTGTCTGTGTTTTCAGCAAGCAGAGAAGCTGCTGCAGACACTTTCTTGCCCCTTTTCCACAAGTGAAGTATATTTTGTACCAGTTGGTGTGTTCCTCGTCTGCAGAGCAAGAGCAAAGGTTTTAGGATCTAAATTGCTTGTTTTCCATGGAAGAGCTATGTAGAACACTATGCTTTGCTGTTGCTGTGTTGGTTTTCTCAAGACACAAGTCCTGTTGGTTGTCTTTGTTTTCAGCAAGCAGAGAAGCTGCTGCAGACACTTTCTTGCCCCTTTTCCACTAGTGAAGTATATTTTGTACCAGTTGGTGTATTCCTCGTCTGCAGAGCAAGAGCAAATATGTTAGGACCTAAATTGCTTGATTTCCATGGAAGAGCTATTAAGAACGCAATGCTTTGCTGTTGCTGTGTCGGTTTTCTCAAGAAACAAACCCTGTTTTTTCTCTGTGCTTGCAGCAAGTAGAGAAGCTCTTGAAGACACGTACCTGCTTTCTCCAGTACTGACGTATATTTTGTACCAGTTGGTGTATTCCTCGTCTGGAGAGCAGGAGCAAAGGTTTTAGGACCTAAATTGCTTGATTTCCTTGGAAGAGATACGTAGAACACTGTGCTTTGCTGTTGCTGTGTTGGTTTTCTCAAGACACAAGCCCTGTTGGTTGTCTGTGTTTGCAGCAAGCAGAAAAGCTCTTGAAGACACGTACCTGCTTTCTTCACTGCTGGCTTAAATTTTGCCCCAGTTGGTGTGTTCCTCGTCTGCAGAGCAAGAAGAAAAGCCGTTGTGGCCTAAATTGCTTGTTTTCCATGGAAGAGCTATGTAGAACACTATGCCCTGCTGTTACAGTATTGGTTTTCTCAAGACACAGGTCCTGTAGTTCTCTGTGTTTTCAGCGAGCAGAGAAGCTCTTGAAGACATGTACCTGCTTTCTCCACTACTGACATATATTTTGTACCAGTTGGTGTGTTCCTCGTCTGCAGAGCAAGAGCAAAGGTGTTAGGACATATATTGCTTGATTTCCATGGAAGAGCTATGTAGAACACTATGCTTTGCTGTTGCTGTGTTGTTTTTCTCAAGACACAAGTCTTGTTGGTTTTCTGTACTCGCAGCGAGCAGAAACGCTGCTGCAGACCCTTTCCTGCTTTCTCCACTAGTGCCTTACATGTTGTACCAGTTTGTGTATTCCTCGTCTGCAGAGCAAGATCAAAGGTTTTAGGACTTAAATTGGTTGATTTCATTGGAAGAGCTATTAAGAACACTATGCTTTGCTGTTGCTGTGTTGGTTTTCTCAAGACACAAGTCCTGTTGGTTGTCTGTGTTTGCAGCAAGCAGAGAAGCTGCTGCAGACACTTTCTTGCCCCTTTTCCACTAGTGAAGTATATTTTGTACCAGTTGGTGTATTCCTCGTCTGCAGAGCAAGAGCAAATATGTTAGGACCTAAATTGCTTGATTTCCATGGAAGAGCTATATAGAACACTATGCTTTGCTGTTGCTGTGTCGGTTTTCTCAAGAAAGAAAACCTGTTGGTTCTCTGTACTTGCAGCCAGCAGAGAACCTCTTGAAGACACGTACCTGCTTTCTCCACTACTGACGTATATTTTGTACCAGTTGGTGTATTCCTCGTCTGCAGAGCAGGAGCAAAGGTTTTAGGACCTAAATTGCTTGATTTCCTTTGAAGAGATATGTAGAACACTGTGCTTTGCTGTTACTGTGTTGGTTTTCTCAAGACACAAGTCCTGTTGGTTGTCTGTGTTTGCAGCAAGCAGAGAAGCTCTTGAGGACACGTACCTGCTTTCTCCACTACTGACGTATATTTTGTACCAGTTGGTGTGTTCCTCGTCTGCAGAGGAAGATCAAAGGTTTTAGGTTCTAAATTGCTTGTTTTCCATGGAAGAGCTATGTAGAACACTATGCTTTTGCTGTTGCTGTGTCGGTTTTCTCAAGAAACAAATCCTGTTTGTTCTCTGTGCTTGCAGCTAGCAGAGAAGCTCTGGAAGACACGTACCTGCTTTCTCCACTACTGACGTATATTTTGTACCAGTTGGTGTGTTCCTCGTCCTAAAGCAAGAGCAAATGTGTTAGGACCTAAATTGCTTGTTTTCCATGGAAGAGCTCTGTAGAACACTATGCTTTGCTGTTGCTGTGTTGGTTTTCTCAAGACACAAGTCCTGTTGGTTGTCTGTGTTTGCAGCAAGCAGAGAAGCTGCTGCAGACACTTTCTTGCCCCTTTTCCACAAGTGAAGTATATTTTGTACCAGTTGGTGTATTCCTCGTCTGCAGAGCAAGAGCAAATATGTTAGGACCTAAATTGCTTGATTTCCATGGAAGAGCTATGTAGAACACTATGCTTTGCTGTTGCTGTGTCGGTTTTCTCAAAAAACAAACCCTGTTTGTTCTCTGTACTTGCAGCGAGCAGAGAAGCTCTTGAAGACACGTACCTGCTTTCTCCACTACTGACGTATATTTTGTCTATAGAGCAGAACCAAAGCTGGTGTTGCCTAGATGACTAAGTCTCCATGAAAGTGGTCTGTAACATCAATCTTTGCTTTTCAGCTTGAACACTGAAGTCTGCATTTGGTTTCAATGTGTTACTTTCTGGAGTTGATCAAATCACAGTTCTTGTCTGTTTGTTTGTGTTCCCAGGAAAGAGAGAAGCTGCTGCAGACAGTTTTTTGCCTTAGCCACTACTGGCTTCTACACTGCACCGGTTGGTGTCTTTCATGTCCTTAGAAGAAGAACCAAAGCTGTTACTGCCTAATTTGCTTAATTTCCATGAAAGAGCTCTGTAACACAAAGCTTGGCTTTTCCGAGTGAACAGTGATCTCTGCTTTTGGTTTCTATGTCGTGCTTTCTGGAGTTGATCAAAACACAATTCTTGTCTGTTTGGTTGTGTTCCCAGGAAGCAGAGAAGCTGCTGCAGACACTTACTTGCCTTTTGCAGTACCGGTTGACACTTTGCACATGGATGTGTTTTCCTTGTCACCACACCAAGAAGAAAGGTGATTCCTTCCTATTTGGCTTGATTTCCATGAAAGAGCCATGTAACAGAAAACTTTCCTTTGACACTCTACCGCTTGATGTTTCTCATGTCTATAGAGCAGAACCAAAGCTGGTATTGCCTAGATGACTAAGTCTCCATGAAAGTGCTCTGTAACATCAAGCTTTGCTTTTCAGCTTGAACACTGAAGTCTGCATTTGGTTACAATGTGTTACTTTCTGGAGTTGATCAAATCACAGTTCTTGTCTGTTTGTTTGTGTTCCCAGGAAAGAGAGAAGCTGCTGCAGACAGTTTTTTGCCTTAGCCACTACTGGCTTATACACTGCACCGGTTTGTAGTCGTGCATTTCTGTACTCGAGCAGGTGTTTCCATATAAGGAAGTGAAGCTAGAATTTTTTATAGCCTGCTTGCTGTAATTGGCTTGTTCTAAGGACAGACACAGTGATAGGACTTTAGAAGTGCACCTTAAAGTCTAGTGTCTATCTCATTGGGCCAAGAGCCAAAAAAGCCCACCTAGACTATTGAGTACTAAAGGGCTTGCATAAGGGTACACGAGGCTTTTTGGGAGTGCCTTAGCCTGTGTAGCTGTGCTTGGTACACTGTGCTCGGCTTATCTCTTTTCATTTTGTAACGTTTATTATTTTTCTTGTTATTAAAACTTTTATTTTACAAAGCATATCCTGGAAGCCGTCTCGCTATTTTATTAAGCCATTTCTCCGCTGGCTGGACCCTCGGAGTTATCGGGAGAAATCCCGATAAATGGGCGCTCCGAACAGGGACATGACATTAAAGTAACTAAATCGAAGTTTGCTAACAAGCCCTCACGTTCAACTAAACCATTTTACTCTTAATTTCATTTTTTTAAAAGCAAGCTCATAGTAGTTTTTTTAGTCGTGAAAATAAAACCACATTTTTAGGTCAAAAAGGCTAAGAGAGAGCCTTTTGACCTGAATTCCTATACCAGTGAGAAAAAGTCTTTACCAAACACCAATTCTAGTACAAAGTAGATTACTTTTTAAAAAAGAAAAACTACAATCTAACAAAACTAAAAGCAGAACAGCTAATCACCGAGTAACCTGAAAAAGTCAGAGACAACCAAGAGCTACCGAAAAATCACAAGAGCCATTCTAGTAAGTAACAATAAAAACCCAGCAATCCGTAAAACAACAAAACACCTTTTGTTATTTTAATTATAAACTAACTATTCAAAACTATAAGTTTGAAAAGAAAAAACTTAAAAAACTTGTAAAATAAGTCTATAAAAAGTATCCAGACACTAATACAACTAAAACAGTAACAGTAAAATTTTAAAACAAAATAAGATTGAAGTTGTATAATTCAAAAAAAAAATCTGTATTAAAATTAAGACCCATCTTTAAAACTGTGTTAAACTTTGTAACAAAAGAAAGTAAAAGGCTCAGCAGTGAAAAAACACTTGAAACTGCAGAAAGAGAAACCTTGGGAAAAGCCTCTAAAAGCAACGATAAAAAAGGAGCCCAGAAAGTAAAATGCAAAAAGGCTCCTGCTCACCTTAGACATGAAGATAAAAAATCCAAGTTCTGATGCCCCAAGTCCCAGAAAAAAAACGGTTTGATTTACTCCCGAGGAGAAGGCACGGGGCGGCTCAAAGCCCTCCCCCGAGCCGTCCTCAGGACCCCCGGAGTGGGACCCTGTGCCAGCCTTGGCCAAGCAGGCTAAGATCCCATTCCAACCGCCCTCCCCACCCCCTCAGTCTCCTAGTACGAGATTCGGGCGATCCCAGTCCGTTAATTTTGAGCGCGCGAGTTTTGAACAAAGCCTGAAAGCGCGGGCTCACAGAACAATGAAAAACGTGGAATTCTCCCCATCTTTGAGGCAGAAACTGTAGCTCCACGTGGGCGGGCTCGGTACAGCCCGACTCTGCGGCACGCCCCATCTGATGTGTCGCTCAGCTCCTCCCACTCCAGCACGGGAGGCTCCCCCTCCATGGGCAGTGCCAAGCCTCGGGCACCGCCCCGGGTTGCCACCCACAGCCTGGACAGACACGCCCTAGCTGTGAGGAGCGTGGGAACCGGATGTGACATCCCGGAACTTGCCCTCCCCCAGATGGCGGCGCCCATGCCAGAGAAATGTAAACAAACTCCGATGAAAAATCAGAAGGTTTCCCACACGTCCTGCAGTTTCTCTGATGATTCAGAGGATTCATCAGCCAGCATAGATCCCTGGCACAACATAAGGAAAGAAACCAGCACCCCAGAGCCAGCCCGGCTCTGGCGACAAGAGACCAAAACAAAACAAAAACAAGGACAGAGCAAGACTGAAGCAGTGAAAGTTTATCATCGTCTAAAACCCTCCAAGAAAACAGAACAGAGACAGCTAACAGTTCAATTCCAGCAGCCAAGATACAAAGTAGACTTCGTCCAAAAGAAGACTGTCATGAAAACCACCACAAGAATCCACCAAAGCAGCAGGCTCAAAATACCTTAAAACCCTGACCTATTCTTTTATTTTGCAGTTTTAACAAGAAACCCAGAACTTTATAAGTTATTTTTTTCATTAAGATCTGAAAAAGACTACCAAGTAATTCCAAAACAAAAGGTTTTTCTTTTCTGTTTTGTCAATTAAGCAGGAAGATTGTAATAACTTGCCCAAAAATTTATATTCCAAACTAATTATAAAAGCGAATTCCTAAATAATTTTTCCTTCACAGGAAAAGATTCTGCAAAAATATTTTGCTTGCTCATATCTTTAATTGAAATAGTTCATTCAAAATTCAAAAGTTTTTAAAAATGGCCCATATAAATATTACAAAAAAAAATTATTCATCTCTATAATTAAATTGAAAACCTTTCAAAATTCATACTCCTCTAAAAACAATTCGTTTTATAAATAAGCCAAGAAAATCTAAAATCTCATAACTATGTAGTAAAATCCTAACACCAAAAAATAAAAATCAGATTTTAAAAAAAGTCTAAAAACTATATCTCAAAACCAAAAAAGAACAACTGTCTACATGTTTTTCAAAGTTCATATTTTATGTTTACAAATTTTTATGTTGCAAGTTTGGTAGAGGGAGCGAAGACCTCTCAAGAAAAAGTTCTAATCAATTGTAAAATTCACATTAAAATACTAATCTTTTTCCTTTTTTCTCAACAGCAACTGTATTGTGTCACATGTTAAAGCAAACACTAAACTCCTAAGTTTTATAGCAAATAGCAAGGTAACAGCAAACTTTTAACCATACATCAAAATACATCAGCTCTTGTAAAAAGTGTCTCATATATCTCAAAGTCAAATTAAGACAATTGTGCAACCATGCCCAAACTACCAAACACTAACTACGCCATCAATAGCAGCAAAAGTTAACCCTCAAAATTAAAAACAAGTATCATGCAATATCAACCATTTAAACAATTCAAACAAATTCACTTGTCTAACCACACACTTTTTAAAGTATGTTCTACCTCAACACATAAAGGAGAAAAAGACCAAAAAACACAATTAAAACATCTCTTGTAAACATTTCTCATTCCTAAATGTACAGTTCTTAAAATTACAGAAGTTTTTCAACATATCAAGTCTACCACATATTATAACTAATTCATTCAAAAGCCAATCTATTGTTAAAAAGCACACAAATAGCTAAAAATGCTCTTTAAAAGATAAAAATGGGAAAAAGGTGTAGTGCTTTCTATTATAGAAAGGTTGAAAAAAGTTATATATATGTTTTTTTAATCTCTCATATTCATAAAAATTCTGAAAACAAGACAAATTTTAGAGCCTGTCCTTTATGGCAGGGAGAGAGGTTTTGTTTGTCTCCACAAGTACAGACTCTAAGAAAGTTCCTGCAAAAGAAGTTGAGTCACAACTACAAAAGAAGAAAGGAGAGCAGAACACACCTCAAGAAGAGCATGCAAAAAGACCCAGAGTGACCACAGACTGTGTCTTCAAAAAGACTTCTGCATTTTGACACAGCCCAGCACTATAGACACTGAAATACGTTTGAAGCAGAGACTTCAGTTTTATAAAGCTGCACTGTTAAAATTTCTGAAGTTATTATTGTCATGTCAAAATTGTTCGTTGTTGTATGTTAAAAGTTATTATCAAATCTTTATACAGAAGAAAAAGAAAATATAGTTCACTTGAAAAAATCTCCCCAAAAAAAAGTAAAATAAGATTCATATGTAATTTGAGACTAAATATTAATTTTAAAAGATTAGCTAATAAAAAGAAAGTACCAAATTTAAAATTTTGTAATCCATAAAACTACAGCTTAACTATAAACCAAATTGTTAAATAACAATAAGTTATTGACACAATCACAATTATGAACAAAAGTGAGAATTTTTTCAAAGTAACTATTTCTCTTTTTTTTTCTTTTTTTTAATATGATTTTACAGGGTGAGATGTAGTCGTGCATTTCTGTACCCGAGCAGGTGTTTCCATATAAGGAAGTGAAGCTAGAATTTTCTATAGCCTGCTCGCTGTAATTGGCTTGTTCCAAGGACAGACACAGTGATAGGACTTTAGAAGTGCACCTCAAAGTCTAGTGTCCATCTCATTGGGCCAAGAGCCAAAAAAGCCCACCTAGACCATCGAGTACTAAAGGGCCTGCATAAGGGTACACGAGGCTTTTTGGGAGTGCCTTAGCCTGTGTAGCTGTGCTTGGTACACTGTGCTCGGCTTATCTCTTTTCATTTTGTAACGTTTATTATTTTTCTTGTTATTAAAACTTTTATTTTACAAAGCATATCCTGGGAAGCCGTCTCGCTAGTTTATTAAGCCATTTCTCCGCTGGCTGGACCCTCGGAGTTATCGGGAGAA
>NW_026960867.1:0-32918 GCF_021018805.1 Prinia subflava | reverse complement strand
AAACCGACACAGCAACAGCAAAGCATAGTGTTCTACAGAGCTCTTCCATGGAAAACAAGCAATTTAGGTCCTAACACCTTTGCTCTTGCTCTGCAGACGAGGAATACACCAACTGGTACAAAATATACTTCATTTGTGAAAAAGGGGCAAGAAAGTGTCTGCAGCAGCTTCTCTGCTTGCTGAAAACACAGGGAACAAACAGGGTTTGTGTCTTGAGAAAACCAACACAGCAACAGCAAAGCACAGTGTTCTACATATCTCTTCCAAGGAAATCAAGCAATTTAGATCCTAAAACCTTTGCTCTTGCTCTGCAGACGAGGAATACACCAACTGGTACAAAATATACTTCACTTGTGGAAAAGGGGCAAGAAAGTGTCTGCAGCAGCTTCTCTGCTTGCTGAAAACACAGGGAACAAACAGGGTTTGTGTCTTTAGAAAACCAACACAGCAACAGCAAAGCACAGTCTTCTACATATCTCTTCCATGGAAATCAAGCAATTTAAGTCCTAAAACCTTTGCTCTTGCTTTGCAGACGAGGAACACACCAACTGGTACAAAATATACTTCACTTGTGAAAAAGGGCAAGAAAGTGTCTGCAGCAGCTTCTCTGCTTGCTGAAAACACAGGGAACAAACAGGGTTTGTGTCTTGAGAAAACCAACACAGCAACAGCAAAGCATAGTGTTCTACATAGCTCTTCCATGGAAAACAAGCAATTTAGATCCTAAAACCTTTGCTCTTGCTTTGCAGACGAGGAACACACCAACTGGTACAAAATATACTTCACTAGTGGAAAAGGAGCAAGAAAGTGTCTGCAGCAGCTTCTCTGCTTGCTGAAAACACAGAGAACAAACAGGGCTTGTGTCTTGAGAAAACCAACACAGCAACAGCAAAGCATAGTGTTCTACATAGCTCTTCCATGGAAAACAAGCAATTTAGATCCTAAAACCTTTGCTCTTGCTCTGCAGACGAGGAATACACCAACTGGTACAAAATATACTTCACTAGTGGAAAAGGGGCAAGAAAGTGTCTGCAGCAGCTTCTCTGCTGGCTGGAAACACATACAACTAACAAGGCTTGTGTCTTGAGAAAACCAACACAGTAACAGCAAAGCACAGTGTTCTACATATCTCTTCCAAGGAAATCAAGCAATTTAGGTCCTAAAACCTTTGCTCCTGCTCTCCAGACGAGGAATACACCAACTGGTACAAAATATACGTCAGTAGTGGAGAAAGCAGGTACGTGTCTTCAAGAGCTTCTCTGCTCGCTGCAAGTACAGAGAACAAACAGGGTTTGTTTCTTGAGAAAACCGACACAGCAACAGCAAAGCATAGTGTTCTACAGAGCTCTTCCATGGAAATCAAGCAATTTAGGTCCTAACACCTTTGCTCTTGCTCTGCAGACGAGGAATACACCAACTGGTACAAAATATACTTCATTTGTGAAAAAGGGGCAAGAAAGTGTCTGCAGCAGCTTCTCTGCTTGCTGAAAACACAGGGAACAAACAGGGTTTGTGTCTTGAGAAAACCAACACAGCAACAGCAAAGCACAGTGTTCTACATATCTCTTCCAAGGAAATCAAGCAATTTAGATCCTAAAACCTTTGCTCTTGCTCTGCAGACAAGGAATACACCAACTGGTACAAAATATACTTCACTTGTGGAAAAGGGGCAAGAAAGTGTCTGCAGCAGCTTCTCTGCTTGCTGAAAACACAGGGAACAAACAGGGTTTGTGTCTTTAGAAAACCAACACAGCAACAGCAAAGCATAGTGTTCTACATAGCTCTTCCATGGAAAACAAGCAATTTAGATCCTAAAACCTTTGCTCTTGCTCTGCAGACGAGGAATACACCAACTGGTACAAAATATACTTCACTTGTGGAAAAGGGGCAAGAAAGTGTCTGCAGCAGCTTCTCTGCTTGCTGAAAACACAGGGAACAAACAGGGTTTGTGTCTTGAGAAAACCAACACAGCAACAGCAAAGCACAGTGTTCTACATATCTCTTCCAAGGAAATCAAGCAATTTAGGTCCTAAAACCTTTGCTCCTGCTCTCCAGACGAGGAATACACCAACTGGTACAAAATATACTTCACTAGTGGAAAAGGAGCAAGAAAGTGTCTGCAGCAGCTTCTCTGCTTGCTGAAAACACAGAGACCAAACAGGGCTTGTGTCTTTAGAAAACCAACACAGCAACAGCAAAGCATAGTGTTCTACATAGCTCTTCCAAGGAAATCAAGCAATTTAGATCCTAAAACCTTTGCTCTTGCTCTGCAGACGAGGAATACACCAACTGGTACAAAATATACTTCACTTGTGGAAAAGGGGCAAGAAAGTGTCTGCAGCAGCTTCTCTGCTTGCTGAAAACACAGGGAACAAACAGGGTTTGTGTCTTGAGAAAACCAACACAGCAACAGCAAAGCATAGTGTTCTACATAGCTCTTCCATGGAAAACAAGCAATTTAGATCCTAAAACCTTTGCTCTTGCTCTGCAGACGAGGAATACACAAACTGGTACAAAATATACTTCACTAGTGGAAAAGGAGCAAGAAAGTGTCTGCAGCAGCTTCTCTGCTTGCTGAAAACACAGAGAACAAACAGGGCTTGTGTCTTGAGAAAACAAACACAGCAACAGCAAAGCATAGTGTTCTACATAGCTCTTCCATGGAAAACAAGCAATTTAGATCCTAAAACCTTTGCTCTTGCTCTGCAGACGAGGAATACACCAACTGGTACAAAATATACTTCACTTGTGGAAAAGGGGCAAGAAAGTGTCTGCAGCAGCTTCTCTGCTTGCTGAAAACACAGGGAACAAACAGGGTTTGTGTCTTGAGAAAACCAACACAGCAACAGCAAAGCACAGTGTTCTACATAGCTCTTCCAAGGAAATCAAGCAATTTAGGTCCTAAAACCTTTGCTCCTGCTCTCCAGACGAGGAATACACCAACTGGTACAAAATATACTTCACTAGTGGAAAAGGAGCAAGAAAGTGTCTGCAGCAGCTTCTCTGCTTGCTGAAAACACAGAGACCAAACAGGGTTTGTGTCTTTAGAAAACCAACACAGCAACAGCAAAGCATAGTGTTCTACATAGCTCTTCCATGGAAATCAAGCAATTTAGATCCTAAAACCTTTGCTCTTGCTCTGCAGACGAGGAATACACCAACTGGTACAAAATATACTTCACTTGTGGAAAAGGGGCAAGAAAGTGTCTGCAGCAGCTTCTCTGCTTGCTGAAAACACAGGGAACAAACAGGGTTTGTGTCTTGAGAAAACCAACACAGCAACAGCAAAGCACAGTGTTCTACATATCTCTTCCAAGGAAATCAAGCAATTTACGTCCTAAAACCTTTGCTCCTGCTCTCCAGACGAGGAATACACCAACTGGTACAAAATATACGTCAGTAGTGGAGAAAGCAGGTACGTGTCTTCAAGAGCTTCTCTGCTCGCTGCAAGTACAGAGAACAAACAGGGTTTGTTTCTTGAGAAAACCAACACAGCAACAGCAAAGCATAGTGTTCTACAGAGCTCTTCCATGGAAATCAAGCAATTTAGGTCCTAACACATTTGCTCTTGCTTTGCAGACGAGGAACACACCAACTGGTACAAAATATACTTCACTTGTAAAAAGGGGCAAGAAAGTGTCTGCAGCAGCTTCTCTGCTTGCTGCAAACACAGACAACCAACAGGACTTGTGTCTTGAGAAAACCAACACAGCAACAGCAAAGCATAGTGTTCTACAGAGCTCTTCCATGGAAAACAAGCAATTTAGATCCTAAAACCTTTGCTCTTGCTCTGCAGACGAGGAATACACAAACTGGTACAAAATATACTTCACTAGTGGAAAAGGAGCAAGAAAGTGTCTGCAGCAGCTTCTCTGCTTGCTGAAAACACAGAGAACAAACAGGGCTTGTGTCTTGAGAAAACAAACACAGCAACAGCAAAGCATAGTGTTCTACATAGCTCTTCCATGGAAAACAAGCAATTTAGATCCTAAAACCTTTGCTCTTGCTCTGCAGACGAGGAATACACCAACTGGTACAAAATATACTTCACTTGTGAAAAAGGGGCAAGAAAGTGTCTGCAGCAGCTTCTCTGCTTGCTGAAAACGCAGGGAACAAACAGGGTTTGTGTCTTGAGAAAACCAACACAGCAACAGCAAAGCACAGTGTTCTACATATCTCTTCCAAGGAAATCAAGCAATTTAGGTCCTAAAACCTTTGCTCTTGCTCTGCAGACAAGGAATACACCAACTGGTACAAAATATACTTCACTTGTGAAAAAGGGGCAAGAAAGGTTCTGCAGCAGCTTCTCTGCTTGCTGAAAACACAGGGAACAAACAGGGTTTGTGTCTTTAGAAAACCAACACAGCAACAGCAAAGCATAGTGTTCTACATAGCTCTTCCATGGAAAACAAGCAATTTAAATCCTAAAACCTTTGCTCTTGCTCTGCAGACGAGGAATACACCAACTGGTACAAAATATACTTCACTTGTGGAAAAGGGGCAAGAAAGTGTCTGCAGCAGCTTCTCTGCTTGCTGAAAACACAGGGAACAAACAGGGTTTGTGTTTTGAGAAAACCAACACAGCAACAGCAAAGCACAGTGTTCTACATATCTCTTCCAAGGAAATCAAGCAATTTAGGTCCTAAAACCTTTGCTCCTGCTCTCCAGACGAGGAATACACCAACTGGTACAAAATATACTTCACTAGTGGAAAAGGAGCAAGAAAGTGTCTGCAGCAGCTTCTCTGCTTGCTGAAAACACAGAGACCAAACAGGGTTTGTGTGTTTAGAAAACCAACACAGCAACAGCAAAGCATAGTGTTCTACATAGCTCTTCCAAGGAAATCAAGCAATTTAGATCCTAAAACCTTTGCTCTTGCTCTGCAGACGAGGAATACACCAACTGGTACAAAATATACTTCACTTGTGGAAAAGGGGCAAGAAAGTGTCTGCAGCAGCTTCTCTGCTGGCTGGAAACACATACAACTAACAAGGCTTGTGTCTTGAGAAAACCAACACAGTAACAGCAAAGCACAGTGTTCTACATATCTCTTCCAAGGAAATCAAGCAATATAGGTCCTAAAACCTTTGCTCCTGCTCTCCAGACGAGGAATACACCAACTGGTACAAAATATACGTCAGTAGTGGAGAAAGCAGGTACGTGTCTTCAAGAGCTTCTCTGCTCGCTGCAAGTACAGAGAACAAACAGGGTTTGTTTCTTGAGAAAACCGACACAGCAACAGCAAAGCATAGTGTTCTACAGAGCTCTTCCATGGAAATCAAGCAATTTAGGTCCTAACACCTTTGCTCTTGCTCTGCAGACGAGGAATACACCAACTGGTACAAAATATACTTCACTTGTGGAAAAGGGGCAAGAAAGTGTCTGCAGCAGCTTCTCTGCTTGCTGAAAACACAGGGAACAAACAGGGTTTGTGTCTTGAGAAAACCAACACAGCAACAGCAAAGCACAGTGTTCTACATATCTCTTCCAAGGAAATCAAGCAATTTAGATCCTAAAACCTTTGCTCTTGCTCTGCAGACGAGGAATACACCAACTGGTACAAAATATACTTCACTTGTGGAAAAGGGGCAAGAAAGTGTCTGCAGCAGCTTCTCTGCTTGCTGAAAACACAGGGAACAAACAGGGTTTGTGTCTTTAGAAAACCAACACAGCAACAGCAAAGCACAGTCTTCTACATATCTCTTCCATGGAAATCAAGCAATTTAAGTCCTAAAACCTTTGCTCTTGCTTTGCAGACGAGGAACACACCAACTGGTACAAAATATACTTCACTTGTGAAAAAGGGCAAGAAAGTGTCTGCAGCAGCTTCTCTGCTTGCTGAAAACACAGGGAACAAACAGGGTTTGTGTCTTGAGAAAACCAACACAGCAACAGCAAAGCATAGTGTTCTACATAGCTCTTCCATGGAAAACAAGCAATTTAGATCCTAAAACCTTTGCTCTTGCTTTGCAGACGAGGAACACACCAACTGGTACAAAATATACTTCACTAGTGGAAAAGGAGCAAGAAAGTGTCTGCAGCAGCTTCTCTGCTTGCTGAAAACACAGAGAACAAACAGGGCTTGTGTCTTGAGAAAACCAACACAGCAACAGCAAAGCATAGTGTTCTACATAGCTCTTCCATGGAAAACAAGCAATTTAGATCCTAAAACCTTTGCTCTTGCTCTGCAGACGAGGAATACACCAACTGGTACAAAATATACTTCACTAGTGGAAAAGGGGCAAGAAAGTGTCTGCAGCAGCTTCTCTGCTGGCTGGAAACACATACAACTAACAAGGCTTGTGTCTTGAGAAAACCAACACAGTAACAGCAAAGCACAGTGTTCTACATATCTCTTCCAAGGAAATCAAGCAATTTAGGTCCTAAAACCTTTGCTCCTGCTCTCCAGACGAGGAATACACCAACTGGTACAAAATATACGTCAGTAGTGGAGAAAGCAGGTACGTGTCTTCAAGAGCTTCTCTGCTCGCTGCAAGTACAGAGAACAAACAGGGTTTGTTTCTTGAGAAAACCGACACAGCAACAGCAAAGCATAGTGTTCTACAGAGCTCTTCCATGGAAATCAAGCAATTTAGGTCCTAACACCTTTGCTCTTGCTCTGCAGACGAGGAATACACCAACTGGTACAAAATATACTTCATTTGTGAAAAAGGGGCAAGAAAGTGTCTGCAGCAGCTTCTCTGCTTGCTGAAAACACAGGGAACAAACAGGGTTTGTGTCTTGAGAAAACCAACACAGCAACAGCAAAGCACAGTGTTCTACATATCTCTTCCAAGGAAATCAAGCAATTTAGATCCTAAAACCTTTGCTCTTGCTCTGCAGACAAGGAATACACCAACTGGTACAAAATATACTTCACTTGTGGAAAAGGGGCAAGAAAGTGTCTGCAGCAGCTTCTCTGCTTGCTGAAAACACAGGGAACAAACAGGGTTTGTGTCTTTAGAAAACCAACACAGCAACAGCAAAGCATAGTGTTCTACATAGCTCTTCCATGGAAAACAAGCAATTTAGATCCTAAAACCTTTGCTCTTGCTCTGCAGACGAGGAATACACCAACTGGTACAAAATATACTTCACTTGTGGAAAAGGGGCAAGAAAGTGTCTGCAGCAGCTTCTCTGCTTGCTGAAAACACAGGGAACAAACAGGGTTTGTGTCTTGAGAAAACCAACACAGCAACAGCAAAGCACAGTGTTCTACATATCTCTTCCAAGGAAATCAAGCAATTTAGGTCCTAAAACCTTTGCTCCTGCTCTCCAGACGAGGAATACACCAACTGGTACAAAATATACTTCACTAGTGGAAAAGGAGCAAGAAAGTGTCTGCAGCAGCTTCTCTGCTTGCTGAAAACACAGAGACCAAACAGGGTTTGTGTCTTTAGAAAACCAACACAGCAACAGCAAAGCATAGTGTTCTACATAGCTCTTCCAAGGAAATCAAGCAATTTAGATCCTAAAACCTTTGCTCTTGCTCTGCAGACGAGGAATACACCAACTGGTACAAAATATACTTCACTTGTGGAAAAGGGGCAAGAAAGTGTCTGCAGCAGCTTCTCTGCTTGCTGAAAACACAGGGAACAAACAGGGTTTGTGTCTTGAGAAAACCAACACAGCAACAGCAAAGCACAGTGTTCTACATATCTCTTCCAAGGAAATCAAGCAATTTAGGTCCTAAAACCTTTGCTCCTGCTCTCCAGACGAGGAATACACCAACTGGTACAAAATATACGTCAGTAGTGGAGAAAGCAGGTACGTGTCTTCAAGAGCTTCTCTGCTCGCTGCAAGTACAGAGAACAAACAGGGTTTGTTTCTTGAGAAAACCGACACAGCAACAGCAAAGCATAGTGTTCTACAGAGCTCTTCCATGGAAATCAAGCAATTTAGGTCCTAACACCTTTGCTCTTGCTCTGCAGACGAGGAATACACCAACTGGTACAAAATATACTTCATTTGTGAAAAAGGGGCAAGAAAGTGTCTGCAGCAGCTTCTCTGCTTGCTGAAAACACAGGGAACAAACAGGGTTTGTGTCTTGAGAAAACCAACACAGCAACAGCAAAGCACAGTGTTCTACATATCTCTTCCAAGGAAATCAAGCAATTTAGATCCTAAAACCTTTGCTCTTGCTCTGCAGACGAGGAATACACCAACTGGTACAAAATATACTTCACTTGTGGAAAAGGGGCAAGAAAGTGTCTGCAGCAGCTTCTCTGCTTGCTGAAAACACAGGGAACAAACAGGGTTTGTGTCTTTAGAAAACCAACACAGCAACAGCAAAGCACAGTCTTCTACATATCTCTTCCATGGAAATCAAGCAATTTAAGTCCTAAAACCTTTGCTCTTGCTTTGCAGACGAGGAACACACCAACTGGTACAAAATATACTTCACTTGTGAAAAAGGGCAAGAAAGTGTCTGCAGCAGCTTCTCTGCTTGCTGCAAACACAGACAACCAACAGGACTTGTGTCTTGAGAAAACCAACACAGCAACAGCAAAGCATAGTGTTCTACAGAGCTCTTCCATGGAAAACAAGCAATTTAGATCCTAAAACCTTTGCTCTTGCTCTGCAGAAGAGGAATACACCAACTGGTACAAAATATACTTCACTTGTGGAAAAGGGGCAAGAAAGTGTCTGCAGCAGCTTTTCTGCTCGCTGGAAACACATACAACCAACAAGACTTGTGTCTTGAGAAAACCAACACAGTAACAGCAAAGCATAGTGTTCTACAGAGCTCTTCCATGGAAATCAAGCAATTTTAGTCCTAAAACCTTTGCTCTTGCTTTGCAGACGAGGAACACACCAACTGGTACAAAATATACGTCAGTAGTGGAGAAAGCAGGTACGTGTCTTCAAGAGCTTCTCTGCTTGCTGAAAACACAGGGAACAAACAGGGCTTGTGTCTTGAGAAAACCAACACAGCAACAGCAAAGCATAGTGTTCTTAATAGCTCTTCCAATGAAATCAAGCAATTTAGGTCCTAAAACCTTTGATCCGTCTCTGCAGACGAGGAACACACCAACTGGTACAAAATATACTTCACTTGTGAAAAAGGGGCAAGAAAGTGTCTGCAGCAGCTTCTCTGCTTGCTGCAAACACAGACAACCAACAGGACTTGTGTCTTGAGAAAACCAACACAGCAACAGCAAAGCATAGTGTTCTACAGAGCTCTTCCATGGAAAACAAGCAATTTAGATCCTAAAACCTTTGCTCTTGCTCTGCAGACGAGGAATACACCAACTGGTACAAAATATACTTCACTAGTGGAAAAGGGGCAAGAAAGTGTCTGCAGCAGCTTCTCTGCTTGCTGAAAACACAGGGAACAAACAGGGTTTGTGTCTTGAGAAAACCAACACAGCAACAGCAAAGCACAGTGTTCTACATATCTCTTCCAAGGAAATCAAGCAATTTAGGTCCTAAAACCTTTGCTCTTGCTCTGCAGACAAGGAATACACCAACTGGTACAAAATATACTTCACTTGTGGAAAAGGGGCAAGAAAGTGTCTGCAGCAGCTTCTCTGCTTGCTGAAAACACAGGGAACAAACAGGGTTTGTGTCTTTAGAAAACCAACACAGCAACAGCAAAGCATAGTGTTCTACATAGCTCTTCCATGGAAAACAAGCAATTTAGATCCTAAAACCTTTGCTCTTGCTCTGCAGACGAGGAATACACCAACTGGTACAAAATATACTTCACTTGTGGAAAAGGGGCAAGAAAGTGTCTGCAGCAGCTTCTCTGCTTGCTGAAAACACAGGGAACAAACAGGGTTTGTGTCTTGAGAAAACCAACACAGCAACAGCAAAGCACAGTGTTCTACATATCTCTTCCAAGGAAATCAAGCAATTTAGGTCCTAAAACCTTTGCTCCTGCTCTCCAGACGAGGAATACACCAACTGGTACAAAATATACTTCACTAGTGGAAAAGGAGCAAGAAAGTGTCTGCAGCAGCTTCTCTGCTTGCTGAAAACACAGAGAACAAACAGGGTTTGTGTCTTTAGAAAACCAACACAGCAACAGCAAAGCATAGTGTTCTACATAGCTCTTCCATGGAAAACAAGCAATTTAGATCCTAAAACCTTTGCTCTTGCTCTGCAGACGAGGAATACACCAACTGGTACAAAATATACTTCACTAGTGGAAAAGGGGCAAGAAAGTGTCTGCAGCAGCTTCTCTGCTTGCTGAAAACACAGGGAACAAACAGGGTTTGTGTCTTTAGAAAACCAACACAGCAACAGCAAAGCACAGTCTTCTACATATCTCTTCCATGGAAATCAAGCAATTTAAGTCCTAAAACCTTTGCTCTTGCTTTGCAGACGAGGAACACACCAACTGGTACAAAATATACTTCACTTGTGAAAAAGGGCAAGAAAGTGTCTGCAGCAGCTTCTCTGCTTGCTGAAAACACAGGGAACAAACAGGGTTTGTGTCTTGAGAAAACCAACACAGCAACAGCAAAGCATAGTGTTCTACATAGCTCTTCCATGGAAAACAAGCAATTTAGATCCTAAAACCTTTGCTCTTGCTCTGCAGACGAGGAATACACAAACTGGTACAAAATATACTTCACTAGTGGAAAAGGAGCAAGAAAGTGTCTGCAGCAGCTTCTCTGCTTGCTGAAAACACAGAGAACAAACAGGGCTTGTGTCTTGAGAAAACCAACACAGCAACAGCAAAGCATAGTGTTCTACATAGCTCTTCCATGGAAAACAAGCAATTTAGATCCTAAAACCTTTGCTCTTGCTCTGCAGACGAGGAATACACCAACTGGTACAAAATATACTTCACTAGTGGAAAAGGGGCAAGAAAGTGTCTGCAGCAGCTTCTCTGGTGGCTGGAAACACATACAACTAACAAGGCTTGTGTCTTGAGAAAACCAACACAGTAACAGCAAAGCACAGTGTTCTACATATCTCTTCCAAGGAAATCAAGCAATTTAGGTCCTAAAACCTTTGCTCCTGCTCTCCAGACGAGGAATACACCAACTGGTACAAAATATACGTCAGTAGTGGAGAAAGCAGGTACGTGTCTTCAAGAGCTTCTCTGCTCGCTGCAAGTACAGAGAACAAACAGGGTTTGTTTCTTGAGAAAACCGACACAGCAACAGCAAAGCATAGTGTTCTACAGAGCTCTTCCATGGAAATCAAGCAATTTAGGTCCTAACACCTTTGCTCTTGCTCTGCAGACGAGGAATACACCAACTGGTACAAAATATACTTCATTTGTGAAAAAGGGGCAAGAAAGTGTCTGCAGCAGCTTCTCTGCTTGCTGAAAACACAGGGAACAAACAGGGTTTGTGTCTTGAGAAAACCAACACAGCAACAGCAAAGCACAGTGTTCTACATATCTCTTCCAAGGAAATCAAGCAATTTAGATCCTAAAACCTTTGCTCTTGCTCTGCAGACGAGGAATACACCAACTGGTACAAAATATACTTCACTTGTGGAAAAGGGGCAAGAAAGTGTCTGCAGCAGCTTCTCTGCTTGCTGAAAACACAGGGAACAAACAGGGTTTGTGTCTTTAGAAAACCAACACAGCAACAGCAAAGCACAGTCTTCTACATATCTCTTCCATGGAAATCAAGCAATTTAAGTCCTAAAACCTTTGCTCTTGCTTTGCAGACGAGGAACACACCAACTGGTACAAAATATACTTCACTTGTGAAAAAGGGCAAGAAAGTGTCTGCAGCAGCTTCTCTGCTTGCTGAAAACACAGGGAACAAACAGGGTTTGTGTCTTGAGAAAACCAACACAGCAACAGCAAAGCATAGTGTTCTACATAGCTCTTCCATGGAAAACAAGCAATTTAGATCCTAAAACCTTTGCTCTTGCTCTGCAGACGAGGAATACACAAACTGGTACAAAATATACTTCACTAGTGGAAAAGGAGCAAGAAAGTGTCTGCAGCAGCTTCTCTGCTTGCTGAAAACACAGAGAACAAACAGGGCTTGTGTCTTGAGAAAACCAACACAGCAACAGCAAAGCATAGTGTTCTACATAGCTCTTCCATGGAAAACAGCAATTTAGATCCTAAAACCTTTGCTCTTGCTCTGCAGACGAGGAATACACCAACTGGTACAAAATATACTTCACTAGTGGAAAAGGGGCAAGAAAGTGTCTGCAGCAGCTTCTCTGCTGGCTGGAAACACATACAACTAACAAGGCTTGTGTCTTGAGAAAACCAACACAGTAACAGCAAAGCACAGTGTTCTACATATCTCTTCCAAGGAAATCAAGCAATTTAGGTCCTAAAACCTTTGCTCCTGCTCTCCAGACGAGGTATACACCAACTGGTACAAAATATACGTCAGTAGTGGAGAAAGCAGGTACGTGTCTTCAAGAGCTTCTCTGCTCGCTGCAAGTACAGAGAACAAACAGGGTTTGTTTCTTCAGAAAACCGACACAGCAACAGCAAAGCATAGTGTTCTACAGAGCTCTTCCATGGAAATCAAGCAATTTAGGTCCTAACACCTTTGCTCTTGCTCTGCAGACGAGGAATACACCAACTGGTACAAAATATACTTCATTTGTGAAAAAGGGGCAAGAAAGTGTCTGCAGCAGCTTCTCTGCTTGCTGAAAACACAGGGAACAAACAGGGTTTGTGTCTTGAGAAAACCAACACAGCAACAGCAAAGCATAGTGTTCTACATATCTCTTCCAAGGAAATCAAGCAATTTAGATCCTAAAACCTTTGCTCTTGCTCTGCAGACGAGGAATACACCAACTGGTACAAAATATACTTCACTTGTGGAAAAGGGGCAAGAAAGTGTCTGCAGCAGCTTCTCTGCTTGCTGAAAACACAGGGAACAAACAGGGTTTGTGTCTTTAGAAAACCAACACAGCAACAGCAAAGCACAGTCTTCTACATATCTCTTCCATGGAAATCAAGCAATTTAAGTCCTAAAACCTTTGCTCTTGCTTTGCAGACGAGGAACACACCAACTGGTACAAAATATACTTCACTTGTGAAAAAGGGCAAGAAAGTGTCTGCAGCAGCTTCTCTGCTTGCTGAAAACACAGGGAACAAACAGGGTTTGTGTCTTGAGAAAACCAACACAGCAACAGCAAAGCATAGTGTTCTACATAGCTCTTCCATGGAAAACAAGCAATTTAGATCCTAAAACCTTTGCTCTTGCTTTGCAGACGAGGAACACACCAACTGGTACAAAATATACTTCACTAGTGGAAAAGGAGCAAGAAAGTGTCTGCAGCAGCTTCTCTGCTTGCTGAAAACACAGAGAACAAACAGGGCTTGTGTCTTGAGAAAACCAACACAGCAACAGCAAAGCATAGTGTTCTACATAGCTCTTCCATGGAAAACAAGCAATTTAGATCCTAAAACCTTTGCTCTTGCTCTGCAGACGAGGAATACACCAACTGGTACAAAATATACTTCACTAGTGGAAAAGGGGCAAGAAAGTGTCTGCAGCAGCTTCTCTGCTGGCTGGAAACACATACAACTAACAAGGCTTGTGTCTTGAGAAAACCAACACAGTAACAGCAAAGCACAGTGTTCTACATATCTCTTCCAAGGAAATCAAGCAATTTAGGTCCTAAAACCTTTGCTCCTGCTCTCCAGACGAGGAATACACCAACTGGTACAAAATATACGTCAGTAGTGGAGAAAGCAGGTACGTGTCTTCAAGAGCTTCTCTGCTCGCTGCAAGTACAGAGAACAAACAGGGTTTGTTTCTTGAGAAAACCGACACAGCAACAGCAAAGCATAGTGTTCTACAGAGCTCTTCCATGGAAATCAAGCAATTTAGGTCCTAACACCTTTGCTCTTGCTCTGCAGACGAGGAATACACCAACTGGTACAAAATATACTTCATTTGTGAAAAAGGGGCAAGAAAGTGTCTGCAGCAGCTTCTCTGCTTGCTGAAAACACAGGGAACAAACAGGGTTTGTGTCTTGAGAAAACCAACACAGCAACAGCAAAGCACAGTGTTCTACATATCTCTTCCAAGGAAATCAAGCAATTTAGATCCTAAAACCTTTGCTCTTGCTCTGCAGACAAGGAATACACCAACTGGTACAAAATATACTTCACTTGTGGAAAAGGGGCAAGAAAGTGTCTGCAGCAGCTTCTCTGCTTGCTGAAAACACAGGGAACAAACAGGGTTTGTGTCTTTAGAAAACCAACACAGCAACAGCAAAGCATAGTGTTCTACATAGCTCTTCCATGGAAAACAAGCAATTTAGATCCTAAAACCTTTGCTCTTGCTCTGCAGACGAGGAATACACCAACTGGTACAAAATATACTTCACTTGTGGAAAAGGGGCAAGAAAGTGTCTGCAGCAGCTTCTCTGCTTGCTGAAAACACAGGGAACAAACAGGGTTTGTGTCTTGAGAAAACCAACACAGCAACAGCAAAGCACAGTGTTCTACATATCTCTTCCAAGGAAATCAAGCAATTTAGGTCCTAAAACCTTTGCTCCTGCTCTCCAGACGAGGAATACACCAACTGGTACAAAATATACTTCACTAGTGGAAAAGGAGCAAGAAAGTGTCTGCAGCAGCTTCTCTGCTTGCTGAAAACACAGAGACCAAACAGGGTTTGTGTCTTTAGAAAACCAACACAGCAACAGCAAAGCATAGTGTTCTACATAGCTCTTCCAAGGAAATCAAGCAATTTAGATCCTAAAACCTTTGCTCTTGCTCTGCAGACGAGGAATACACCAACTGGTACAAAATATACTTCACTTGTGGAAAAGGGGCAAGAAAGTGTCTGCAGCAGCTTCTCTGCTTGCTGAAAACACAGGGAACAAACAGGGTTTGTGTCTTGAGAAAACCAACACAGCAACAGCAAAGCATAGTGTTCTACATAGCTCTTCCATGGAAAACAAGCAATTTAGATCCTAAAACCTTTGCTCTTGCTCTGCAGACGAGGAATACACAAACTGGTACAAAATATACTTCACTAGTGGAAAAGGAGCAAGAAAGTGTCTGCAGCAGCTTCTCTGCTTGCTGAAAACACAGAGAACAAACAGGGCTTGTGTCTTGAGAAAACAAACACAGCAACAGCAAAGCATAGTGTTCTACATAGCTCTTCCATGGAAAACAAGCAATTTAGATCCTAAAACCTTTGCTCTTGCTCTGCAGACGAGGAATACACCAACTGGTACAAAATATACTTCACTTGTGGAAAAGGGGCAAGAAAGTGTCTGCAGCAGCTTCTCTGCTTGCTGAAAACACAGGGAACAAACAGGGTTTGTGTCTTGAGAAAACCAACACAGCAACAGCAAAGCACAGTGTTCTACATATCTCTTCCAAGGAAATCAAGCAATTTAGGTCCTAAAACCTTTGCTCCTGCTCTCCAGACGAGGAATACACCAACTGGTACAAAATATACTTCACTAGTGGAAAAGGAGCAAGAAAGTGTCTGCAGCAGCTTCTCTGCTTGCTGAAAACACAGAGACCAAACAGGGTTTGTGTCTTTAGAAAACCAACACAGCAACAGCAAAGCATAGTGTTCTACATAGCTCTTCCATGGAAATCAAGCAATTTAGATCCTAAAACCTTTGCTCTTGCTCTGCAGACGAGGAATACACCAACTGGTACAAAATATACTTCACTTGTGGAAAAGGGGCAAGAAAGTGTCTGCAGCAGCTTCTCTGCTTGCTGAAAACACAGGGAACAAACAGGGTTTGTGTCTTGAGAAAACCAACACAGCAACAGCAAAGCACAGTGTTCTACATATCTCTTCCAAGGAAATCAAGCAATTTACGTCCTAAAACCTTTGCTCCTGCTCTCCAGACGAGGAATACACCAACTGGTACAAAATATACGTCAGTAGTGGAGAAAGCAGGTACGTGTCTTCAAGAGCTTCTCTGCTCGCTGCAAGTACAGAGAACAAACAGGGTTTGTTTCTTGAGAAAACCAACACAGCAACAGCAAAGCATAGTGTTCTACAGAGCTCTTCCATGGAAATCAAGCAATTTAGGTCCTAACACATTTGCTCTTGCTTTGCAGACGAGGAACACACCAACTGGTACAAAATATACTTCACTTGTAAAAAGGGGCAAGAAAGTGTCTGCAGCAGCTTCTCTGCTTGCTGCAAACACAGACAACCAACAGGACTTGTGTCTTGAGAAAACCAACACAGCAACAGCAAAGCATAGTGTTCTACAGAGCTCTTCCATGGAAAACAAGCAATTTAGATCCTAAAACCTTTGCTCTTGCTCTGCAGACGAGGAATACACAAACTGGTACAAAATATACTTCACTAGTGGAAAAGGAGCAAGAAAGTGTCTGCAGCAGCTTCTCTGCTTGCTGAAAACACAGAGAACAAACAGGGCTTGTGTCTTGAGAAAACAAACACAGCAACAGCAAAGCATAGTGTTCTACATAGCTCTTCCATGGAAAACAAGCAATTTAGATCCTAAAACCTTTGCTCTTGCTCTGCAGACGAGGAATACACCAACTGGTACAAAATATACTTCACTTGTGAAAAAGGGGCAAGAAAGTGTCTGCAGCAGCTTCTCTGCTTGCTGAAAACGCAGGGAACAAACAGGGTTTGTGTCTTGAGAAAACCAACACAGCAACAGCAAAGCACAGTGTTCTACATATCTCTTCCAAGGAAATCAAGCAATTTAGGTCCTAAAACCTTTGCTCTTGCTCTGCAGACAAGGAATACACCAACTGGTACAAAATATACTTCACTTGTGAAAAAGGGGCAAGAAAGGTTCTGCAGCAGCTTCTCTGCTTGCTGAAAACACAGGGAACAAACAGGGTTTGTGTCTTTAGAAAACCAACACAGCAACAGCAAAGCATAGTGTTCTACATAGCTCTTCCATGGAAAACAAGCAATTTAAATCCTAAAACCTTTGCTCTTGCTCTGCAGACGAGGAATACACCAACTGGTACAAAATATACTTCACTTGTGGAAAAGGGGCAAGAAAGTGTCTGCAGCAGCTTCTCTGCTTGCTGAAAACACAGGGAACAAACAGGGTTTGTGTCTTGAGAAAACCAACACAGCAACAGCAAAGCACAGTGTTCTACATATCTCTTCCAAGGAAATCAAGCAATTTAGGTCCTAAAACCTTTGCTCCTGCTCTCCAGACGAGGAATACACCAACTGGTACAAAATATACTTCACTAGTGGAAAAGGAGCAAGAAAGTGTCTGCAGCAGCTTCTCTGCTTGCTGAAAACACAGAGACCAAACAGGGTTTGTGTCTTTAGAAAACCAACACAGCAACAGCAAAGCATAGTGTTCTACATAGCTCTTCCAAGGAAATCAAGCAATTTAGATCCTAAAACCTTTGCTCTTGCTCTGCAGACGAGGAATACACCAACTGGTACAAAATATACTTCACTTGTGGAAAAGGGGCAAGAAAGTGTCTGCAGCAGCTTCTCTGCTGGCTGGAAACACATACAACTAACAAGGCTTGTGTCTTGAGAAAACCAACACAGTAACAGCAAAGCACAGTGTTCTACATATCTCTTCCAAGGAAATCAAGCAATTTAGGTCCTAAAACCTTTGCTCCTGCTCTCCAGACGAGGAATACACCAACTGGTACAAAATATACGTCAGTAGTGGAGAAAGCAGGTACGTGTCTTCAAGAGCTTCTCTGCTCGCTGCAAGTACAGAGAACAAACAGGGTTTGTTTCTTGAGAAAACCGACACAGCAACAGCAAAGCATAGTGTTCTACAGAGCTCTTCCATGGAAAACAAGCAATTTAGGTCCTAACACCTTTGCTCTTGCTCTGCAGACGAGGAATACACCAACTGGTACAAAATATACTTCATTTGTGAAAAAGGGGCAAGAAAGTGTCTGCAGCAGCTTCTCTGCTTGCTGAAAACACAGGGAACAAACAGGGTTTGTGTCTTGAGAAAACCAACACAGCAACAGCAAAGCACAGTGTTCTACATATCTCTTCCAAGGAAATCAAGCAATTTAGATCCTAAAACCTTTGCTCTTGCTCTGCAGACGAGGAATACACCAACTGGTACAAAATATACTTCACTTGTGGAAAAGGGGCAAGAAAGTGTCTGCAGCAGCTTCTCTGCTTGCTGAAAACACAGGGAACAAACAGGGTTTGTGTCTTTAGAAAACCAACACAGCAACAGCAAAGCACAGTCTTCTACATATCTCTTCCATGGAAATCAAGCAATTTAAGTCCTAAAACCTTTGCTCTTGCTTTGCAGACGAGGAACACACCAACTGGTACAAAATATACTTCACTTGTGAAAAAGGGCAAGAAAGTGTCTGCAGCAGCTTCTCTGCTTGCTGAAAACACAGGGAACAAACAGGGTTTGTGTCTTGAGAAAACCAACACAGCAACAGCAAAGCATAGTGTTCTACATAGCTCTTCCATGGAAAACAAGCAATTTAGATCCTAAAACCTTTGCTCTTGCTTTGCAGACGAGGAACACACCAACTGGTACAAAATATACTTCACTAGTGGAAAAGGAGCAAGAAAGTGTCTGCAGCAGCTTCTCTGCTTGCTGAAAACACAGAGAACAAACAGGGCTTGTGTCTTGAGAAAACCAACACAGCAACAGCAAAGCATAGTGTTCTACATAGCTCTTCCATGGAAAACAAGCAATTTAGATCCTAAAACCTTTGCTCTTGCTCTGCAGACGAGGAATACACCAACTGGTACAAAATATACTTCACTAGTGGAAAAGGGGCAAGAAAGTGTCTGCAGCAGCTTCTCTGCTGGCTGGAAACACATACAACTAACAAGGCTTGTGTCTTGAGAAAACCAACACAGTAACAGCAAAGCACAGTGTTCTACATATCTCTTCCAAGGAAATCAAGCAATTTAGGTCCTAAAACCTTTGCTCCTGCTCTCCAGACGAGGAATACACCAACTGGTACAAAATATACGTCAGTAGTGGAGAAAGCAGGTACGTGTCTTCAAGAGCTTCTCTGCTCGCTGCAAGTACAGAGAACAAACAGGGTTTGTTTCTTGAGAAAACCGACACAGCAACAGCAAAGCATAGTGTTCTACAGAGCTCTTCCATGGAAATCAAGCAATTTAGGTCCTAACACCTTTGCTCTTGCTCTGCAGACGAGGAATACACCAACTGGTACAAAATATACTTCATTTGTGAAAAAGGGGCAAGAAAGTGTCTGCAGCAGCTTCTCTGCTTGCTGAAAACACAGGGAACAAACAGGGTTTGTGTCTTGAGAAAACCAACACAGCAACAGCAAAGCACAGTGTTCTACATATCTCTTCCAAGGAAATCAAGCAATTTAGATCCTAAAACCTTTGCTCTTGCTCTGCAGACAAGGAATACACCAACTGGTACAAAATATACTTCACTTGTGGAAAAGGGGCAAGAAAGTGTCTGCAGCAGCTTCTCTGCTTGCTGAAAACACAGGGAACAAACAGGGTTTGTGTCTTTAGAAAACCAACACAGCAACAGCAAAGCATAGTGTTCTACATAGCTCTTCCATGGAAAACAAGCAATTTAGATCCTAAAACCTTTGCTCTTGCTCTGCAGACGAGGAATACACCAACTGGTACAAAATATACTTCACTTGTGGAAAAGGGGCAAGAAAGTGTCTGCAGCAGCTTCTCTGCTTGCTGAAAACACAGGGAACAAACAGGGTTTGTGTCTTGAGAAAACCAACACAGCAACAGCAAAGCACAGTGTTCTACATATCTCTTCCAAGGAAATCAAGCAATTTAGGTCCTAAAACCTTTGCTCCTGCTCTCCAGACGAGGAATACACCAACTGGTACAAAATATACTTCACTAGTGGAAAAGGAGCAAGAAAGTGTCTGCAGCAGCTTCTCTGCTTGCTGAAAACACAGAGACCAAACAGGGCTTGTGTCTTTAGAAAACCAACACAGCAACAGCAAAGCATAGTGTTCTACATAGCTCTTCCAAGGAAATCAAGCAATTTAGATCCTAAAACCTTTGCTCTTGCTCTGCAGACGAGGAATACACCAACTGGTACAAAATATACTTCACTTGTGGAAAAGGGGCAAGAAAGTGTCTGCAGCAGCTTCTCTGCTTGCTGAAAACACAGGGAACAAACAGGGTTTGTGTCTTGAGAAAACCAACACAGCAACAGCAAAGCATAGTGTTCTACATAGCTCTTCCATGGAAAACAAGCAATTTAGATCCTAAAACCTTTGCTCTTGCTCTGCAGACGAGGAATACACAAACTGGTACAAAATATACTTCACTAGTGGAAAAGGAGCAAGAAAGTGTCTGCAGCAGCTTCTCTGCTTGCTGAAAACACAGAGAACAAACAGGGCTTGTGTCTTGAGAAAACAAACACAGCAACAGCAAAGCATAGTGTTCTACATAGCTCTTCCATGGAAAACAAGCAATTTAGATCCTAAAACCTTTGCTCTTGCTCTGCAGACGAGGAATACACCAACTGGTACAAAATATACTTCACTTGTGGAAAAGGGGCAAGAAAGTGTCTGCAGCAGCTTCTCTGCTTGCTGAAAACACAGGGAACAAACAGGGTTTGTGTCTTGAGAAAACCAACACAGCAACAGCAAAGCACAGTGTTCTACATAGCTCTTCCAAGGAAATCAAGCAATTTAGGTCCTAAAACCTTTGCTCCTGCTCTCCAGACGAGGAATACACCAACTGGTACAAAATATACTTCACTAGTGGAAAAGGAGCAAGAAAGTGTCTGCAGCAGCTTCTCTGCTTGCTGAAAACACAGAGACCAAACAGGGTTTGTGTCTTTAGAAAACCAACACAGCAACAGCAAAGCATAGTGTTCTACATAGCTCTTCCATGGAAATCAAGCAATTTAGATCCTAAAACCTTTGCTCTTGCTCTGCAGACGAGGAATACACCAACTGGTACAAAATATACTTCACTTGTGGAAAAGGGGCAAGAAAGTGTCTGCAGCAGCTTCTCTGCTTGCTGAAAACACAGGGAACAAACAGGGTTTGTGTCTTGAGAAAACCAACACAGCAACAGCAAAGCACAGTGTTCTACATATCTCTTCCAAGGAAATCAAGCAATTTACGTCCTAAAACCTTTGCTCCTGCTCTCCAGACGAGGAATACACCAACTGGTACAAAATATACGTCAGTAGTGGAGAAAGCAGGTACGTGTCTTCAAGAGCTTCTCTGCTCGCTGCAAGTACAGAGAACAAACAGGGTTTGTTTCTTGAGAAAACCAACACAGCAACAGCAAAGCATAGTGTTCTACAGAGCTCTTCCATGGAAATCAAGCAATTTAGGTCCTAACACATTTGCTCTTGCTTTGCAGACGAGGAACACACCAACTGGTACAAAATATACTTCACTTGTAAAAAGGGGCAAGAAAGTGTCTGCAGCAGCTTCTCTGCTTGCTGCAAACACAGACAACCAACAGGACTTGTGTCTTGAGAAAACCAACACAGCAACAGCAAAGCATAGTGTTCTACAGAGCTCTTCCATGGAAAACAAGCAATTTAGATCCTAAAACCTTTGCTCTTGCTCTGCAGACGAGGAATACACAAACTGGTACAAAATATACTTCACTAGTGGAAAAGGAGCAAGAAAGTGTCTGCAGCAGCTTCTCTGCTTGCTGAAAACACAGAGAACAAACAGGGCTTGTGTCTTGAGAAAACAAACACAGCAACAGCAAAGCATAGTGTTCTACATAGCTCTTCCATGGAAAACAAGCAATTTAGATCCTAAAACCTTTGCTCTTGCTCTGCAGACGAGGAATACACCAACTGGTACAAAATATACTTCACTTGTGAAAAAGGGGCAAGAAAGTGTCTGCAGCAGCTTCTCTGCTTGCTGAAAACGCAGGGAACAAACAGGGTTTGTGTCTTGAGAAAACCAACACAGCAACAGCAAAGCACAGTGTTCTACATATCTCTTCCAAGGAAATCAAGCAATTTAGGTCCTAAAACCTTTGCTCTTGCTCTGCAGACAAGGAATACACCAACTGGTACAAAATATACTTCACTTGTGAAAAAGGGGCAAGAAAGGTTCTGCAGCAGCTTCTCTGCTTGCTGAAAACACAGGGAACAAACAGGGTTTGTGTCTTTAGAAAACCAACACAGCAACAGCAAAGCATAGTGTTCTACATAGCTCTTCCATGGAAAACAAGCAATTTAAATCCTAAAACCTTTGCTCTTGCTCTGCAGACGAGGAATACACCAACTGGTACAAAATATACTTCACTTGTGGAAAAGGGGCAAGAAAGTGTCTGCAGCAGCTTCTCTGCTTGCTGAAAACACAGGGAACAAACAGGGTTTGTGTTTTGAGAAAACCAACACAGCAACAGCAAAGCACAGTGTTCTACATATCTCTTCCAAGGAAATCAAGCAATTTAGGTCCTAAAACCTTTGCTCCTGCTCTCCAGACGAGGAATACACCAACTGGTACAAAATATACTTCACTAGTGGAAAAGGAGCAAGAAAGTGTCTGCAGCAGCTTCTCTGCTTGCTGAAAACACAGAGACCAAACAGGGTTTGTGTGTTTAGAAAACCAACACAGCAACAGCAAAGCATAGTGTTCTACATAGCTCTTCCAAGGAAATCAAGCAATTTAGATCCTAAAACCTTTGCTCTTGCTCTGCAGACGAGGAATACACCAACTGGTACAAAATATACTTCACTTGTGGAAAAGGGGCAAGAAAGTGTCTGCAGCAGCTTCTCTGCTGGCTGGAAACACATACAACTAACAAGGCTTGTGTCTTGAGAAAACCAACACAGTAACAGCAAAGCACAGTGTTCTACATATCTCTTCCAAGGAAATCAAGCAATATAGGTCCTAAAACCTTTGCTCCTGCTCTCCAGACGAGGAATACACCAACTGGTACAAAATATACGTCAGTAGTGGAGAAAGCAGGTACGTGTCTTCAAGAGCTTCTCTGCTCGCTGCAAGTACAGAGAACAAACAGGGTTTGTTTCTTGAGAAAACCGACACAGCAACAGCAAAGCATAGTGTTCTACAGAGCTCTTCCATGGAAATCAAGCAATTTAGGTCCTAACACCTTTGCTCTTGCTCTGCAGACGAGGAATACACCAACTGGTACAAAATATACTTCACTTGTGGAAAAGGGGCAAGAAAGTGTCTGCAGCAGCTTCTCTGCTTGCTGAAAACACAGGGAACAAACAGGGTTTGTGTCTTGAGAAAACCAACACAGCAACAGCAAAGCACAGTGTTCTACATATCTCTTCCAAGGAAATCAAGCAATTTAGATCCTAAAACCTTTGCTCTTGCTCTGCAGACGAGGAATACACCAACTGGTACAAAATATACTTCACTTGTGGAAAAGGGGCAAGAAAGTGTCTGCAGCAGCTTCTCTGCTTGCTGAAAACACAGGGAACAAACAGGGTTTGTGTCTTTAGAAAACCAACACAGCAACAGCAAAGCACAGTCTTCTACATATCTCTTCCATGGAAATCAAGCAATTTAAGTCCTAAAACCTTTGCTCTTGCTTTGCAGACGAGGAACACACCAACTGGTACAAAATATACTTCACTTGTGAAAAAGGGCAAGAAAGTGTCTGCAGCAGCTTCTCTGCTTGCTGAAAACACAGGGAACAAACAGGGTTTGTGTCTTGAGAAAACCAACACAGCAACAGCAAAGCATAGTGTTCTACATAGCTCTTCCATGGAAAACAAGCAATTTAGATCCTAAAACCTTTGCTCTTGCTTTGCAGACGAGGAACACACCAACTGGTACAAAATATACTTCACTAGTGGAAAAGGAGCAAGAAAGTGTCTGCAGCAGCTTCTCTGCTTGCTGAAAACACAGAGAACAAACAGGGCTTGTGTCTTGAGAAAACCAACACAGCAACAGCAAAGCATAGTGTTCTACATAGCTCTTCCATGGAAAACAAGCAATTTAGATCCTAAAACCTTTGCTCTTGCTCTGCAGACGAGGAATACACCAACTGGTACAAAATATACTTCACTAGTGGAAAAGGGGCAAGAAAGTGTCTGCAGCAGCTTCTCTGCTGGCTGGAAACACATACAACTAACAAGGCTTGTGTCTTGAGAAAACCAACACAGTAACAGCAAAGCACAGTGTTCTACATATCTCTTCCAAGGAAATCAAGCAATTTAGGTCCTAAAACCTTTGCTCCTGCTCTCCAGACGAGGAATACACCAACTGGTACAAAATATACGTCAGTAGTGGAGAAAGCAGGTACGTGTCTTCAAGAGCTTCTCTGCTCGCTGCAAGTACAGAGAACAAACAGGGTTTGTTTCTTGAGAAAACCGACACAGCAACAGCAAAGCATAGTGTTCTACAGAGCTCTTCCATGGAAATCAAGCAATTTAGGTCCTAACACCTTTGCTCTTGCTCTGCAGACGAGGAATACACCAACTGGTACAAAATATACTTCATTTGTGAAAAAGGGGCAAGAAAGTGTCTGCAGCAGCTTCTCTGCTTGCTGAAAACACAGGGAACAAACAGGGTTTGTGTCTTGAGAAAACCAACACAGCAACAGCAAAGCACAGTGTTCTACATATCTCTTCCAAGGAAATCAAGCAATTTAGATCCTAAAACCTTTGCTCTTGCTCTGCAGACAAGGAATACACCAACTGGTACAAAATATACTTCACTTGTGGAAAAGGGGCAAGAAAGTGTCTGCAGCAGCTTCTCTGCTTGCTGAAAACACAGGGAACAAACAGGGTTTGTGTCTTTAGAAAACCAACACAGCAACAGCAAAGCATAGTGTTCTACATAGCTCTTCCATGGAAAACAAGCAATTTAGATCCTAAAACCTTTGCTCTTGCTCTGCAGACGAGGAATACACCAACTGGTACAAAATATACTTCACTTGTGGAAAAGGGGCAAGAAAGTGTCTGCAGCAGCTTCTCTGCTTGCTGAAAACACAGGGAACAAACAGGGTTTGTGTCTTGAGAAAACCAACACAGCAACAGCAAAGCACAGTGTTCTACATATCTCTTCCAAGGAAATCAAGCAATTTAGGTCCTAAAACCTTTGCTCCTGCTCTCCAGACGAGGAATACACCAACTGGTACAAAATATACTTCACTAGTGGAAAAGGAGCAAGAAAGTGTCTGCAGCAGCTTCTCTGCTTGCTGAAAACACAGAGACCAAACAGGGTTTGTGTCTTTAGAAAACCAACACAGCAACAGCAAAGCATAGTGTTCTACATAGCTCTTCCAAGGAAATCAAGCAATTTAGATCCTAAAACCTTTGCTCTTGCTCTGCAGACGAGGAATACACCAACTGGTACAAAATATACTTCACTTGTGGAAAAGGGGCAAGAAAGTGTCTGCAGCAGCTTCTCTGCTTGCTGAAAACACAGGGAACAAACAGGGTTTGTGTCTTGAGAAAACCAACACAGCAACAGCAAAGCACAGTGTTCTACATATCTCTTCCAAGGAAATCAAGCAATTTAGGTCCTAAAACCTTTGCTCCTGCTCTCCAGACGAGGAATACACCAACTGGTACAAAATATACGTCAGTAGTGGAGAAAGCAGGTACGTGTCTTCAAGAGCTTCTCTGCTCGCTGCAAGTACAGAGAACAAACAGGGTTTGTTTCTTGAGAAAACCGACACAGCAACAGCAAAGCATAGTGTTCTACAGAGCTCTTCCATGGAAATCAAGCAATTTAGGTCCTAACACCTTTGCTCTTGCTCTGCAGACGAGGAATACACCAACTGGTACAAAATATACTTCATTTGTGAAAAAGGGGCAAGAAAGTGTCTGCAGCAGCTTCTCTGCTTGCTGAAAACACAGGGAACAAACAGGGTTTGTGTCTTGAGAAAACCAACACAGCAACAGCAAAGCACAGTGTTCTACATATCTCTTCCAAGGAAATCAAGCAATTTAGATCCTAAAACCTTTGCTCTTGCTCTGCAGACGAGGAATACACCAACTGGTACAAAATATACTTCACTTGTGGAAAAGGGGCAAGAAAGTGTCTGCAGCAGCTTCTCTGCTTGCTGAAAACACAGGGAACAAACAGGGTTTGTGTCTTTAGAAAACCAACACAGCAACAGCAAAGCACAGTCTTCTACATATCTCTTCCATGGAAATCAAGCAATTTAAGTCCTAAAACCTTTGCTCTTGCTTTGCAGACGAGGAACACACCAACTGGTACAAAATATACTTCACTTGTGAAAAAGGGCAAGAAAGTGTCTGCAGCAGCTTCTCTGCTTGCTGCAAACACAGACAACCAACAGGACTTGTGTCTTGAGAAAACCAACACAGCAACAGCAAAGCATAGTGTTCTACAGAGCTCTTCCATGGAAAACAAGCAATTTAGATCCTAAAACCTTTGCTCTTGCTCTGCAGAAGAGGAATACACCAACTGGTACAAAATATACTTCACTTGTGGAAAAGGGGCAAGAAAGTGTCTGCAGCAGCTTTTCTGCTCGCTGGAAACACATACAACCAACAAGACTTGTGTCTTGAGAAAACCAACACAGTAACAGCAAAGCATAGTGTTCTACAGAGCTCTTCCATGGAAATCAAGCAATTTTAGTCCTAAAACCTTTGCTCTTGCTTTGCAGACGAGGAACACACCAACTGGTACAAAATATACGTCAGTAGTGGAGAAAGCAGGTACGTGTCTTCAAGAGCTTCTCTGCTTGCTGAAAACACAGGGAACAAACAGGGCTTGTGTCTTGAGAAAACCAACACAGCAACAGCAAAGCATAGTGTTCTTAATAGCTCTTCCAATGAAATCAAGCAATTTAGGTCCTAAAACCTTTGATCCGTCTCTGCAGACGAGGAACACACCAACTGGTACAAAATATACTTCACTTGTGAAAAAGGGGCAAGAAAGTGTCTGCAGCAGCTTCTCTGCTTGCTGCAAACACAGACAACCAACAGGACTTGTGTCTTGAGAAAACCAACACAGCAACAGCAAAGCATAGTGTTCTACAGAGCTCTTCCATGGAAAACAAGCAATTTAGATCCTAAAACCTTTGCTCTTGCTCTGCAGACGAGGAATACACCAACTGGTACAAAATATACTTCACTAGTGGAAAAGGGGCAAGAAAGTGTCTGCAGCAGCTTCTCTGCTTGCTGAAAACACAGGGAACAAACAGGGTTTGTGTCTTGAGAAAACCAACACAGCAACAGCAAAGCACAGTGTTCTACATATCTCTTCCAAGGAAATCAAGCAATTTAGGTCCTAAAACCTTTGCTCTTGCTCTGCAGACAAGGAATACACCAACTGGTACAAAATATACTTCACTTGTGGAAAAGGGGCAAGAAAGTGTCTGCAGCAGCTTCTCTGCTTGCTGAAAACACAGGGAACAAACAGGGTTTGTGTCTTTAGAAAACCAACACAGCAACAGCAAAGCATAGTGTTCTACATAGCTCTTCCATGGAAAACAAGCAATTTAGATCCTAAAACCTTTGCTCTTGCTCTGCAGACGAGGAATACACCAACTGGTACAAAATATACTTCACTTGTGGAAAAGGGGCAAGAAAGTGTCTGCAGCAGCTTCTCTGCTTGCTGAAAACACAGGGAACAAACAGGGTTTGTGTCTTGAGAAAACCAACACAGCAACAGCAAAGCACAGTGTTCTACATATCTCTTCCAAGGAAATCAAGCAATTTAGGTCCTAAAACCTTTGCTCCTGCTCTCCAGACGAGGAATACACCAACTGGTACAAAATATACTTCACTAGTGGAAAAGGAGCAAGAAAGTGTCTGCAGCAGCTTCTCTGCTTGCTGAAAACACAGAGAACAAACAGGGTTTGTGTCTTTAGAAAACCAACACAGCAACAGCAAAGCATAGTGTTCTACATAGCTCTTCCATGGAAAACAAGCAATTTAGATCCTAAAACCTTTGCTCTTGCTCTGCAGACGAGGAATACACCAACTGGTACAAAATATACTTCACTAGTGGAAAAGGGGCAAGAAAGTGTCTGCAGCAGCTTCTCTGCTTGCTGAAAACACAGGGAACAAACAGGGTTTGTGTCTTTAGAAAACCAACACAGCAACAGCAAAGCACAGTCTTCTACATATCTCTTCCATGGAAATCAAGCAATTTAAGTCCTAAAACCTTTGCTCTTGCTTTGCAGACGAGGAACACACCAACTGGTACAAAATATACTTCACTTGTGAAAAAGGGCAAGAAAGTGTCTGCAGCAGCTTCTCTGCTTGCTGAAAACACAGGGAACAAACAGGGTTTGTGTCTTGAGAAAACCAACACAGCAACAGCAAAGCATAGTGTTCTACATAGCTCTTCCATGGAAAACAAGCAATTTAGATCCTAAAACCTTTGCTCTTGCTCTGCAGACGAGGAATACACAAACTGGTACAAAATATACTTCACTAGTGGAAAAGGAGCAAGAAAGTGTCTGCAGCAGCTTCTCTGCTTGCTGAAAACACAGAGAACAAACAGGGCTTGTGTCTTGAGAAAACCAACACAGCAACAGCAAAGCATAGTGTTCTACATAGCTCTTCCATGGAAAACAAGCAATTTAGATCCTAAAACCTTTGCTCTTGCTCTGCAGACGAGGAATACACCAACTGGTACAAAATATACTTCACTAGTGGAAAAGGGGCAAGAAAGTGTCTGCAGCAGCTTCTCTGGTGGCTGGAAACACATACAACTAACAAGGCTTGTGTCTTGAGAAAACCAACACAGTAACAGCAAAGCACAGTGTTCTACATATCTCTTCCAAGGAAATCAAGCAATTTAGGTCCTAAAACCTTTGCTCCTGCTCTCCAGACGAGGAATACACCAACTGGTACAAAATATACGTCAGTAGTGGAGAAAGCAGGTACGTGTCTTCAAGAGCTTCTCTGCTCGCTGCAAGTACAGAGAACAAACAGGGTTTGTTTCTTGAGAAAACCGACACAGCAACAGCAAAGCATAGTGTTCTACAGAGCTCTTCCATGGAAATCAAGCAATTTAGGTCCTAACACCTTTGCTCTTGCTCTGCAGACGAGGAATACACCAACTGGTACAAAATATACTTCATTTGTGAAAAAGGGGCAAGAAAGTGTCTGCAGCAGCTTCTCTGCTTGCTGAAAACACAGGGAACAAACAGGGTTTGTGTCTTGAGAAAACCAACACAGCAACAGCAAAGCACAGTGTTCTACATATCTCTTCCAAGGAAATCAAGCAATTTAGATCCTAAAACCTTTGCTCTTGCTCTGCAGACGAGGAATACACCAACTGGTACAAAATATACTTCACTTGTGGAAAAGGGGCAAGAAAGTGTCTGCAGCAGCTTCTCTGCTTGCTGAAAACACAGGGAACAAACAGGGTTTGTGTCTTTAGAAAACCAACACAGCAACAGCAAAGCACAGTCTTCTACATATCTCTTCCATGGAAATCAAGCAATTTAAGTCCTAAAACCTTTGCTCTTGCTTTGCAGACGAGGAACACACCAACTGGTACAAAATATACTTCACTTGTGAAAAAGGGCAAGAAAGTGTCTGCAGCAGCTTCTCTGCTTGCTGAAAACACAGGGAACAAACAGGGTTTGTGTCTTGAGAAAACCAACACAGCAACAGCAAAGCATAGTGTTCTACATAGCTCTTCCATGGAAAACAAGCAATTTAGATCCTAAAACCTTTGCTCTTGCTCTGCAGACGAGGAATACACAAACTGGTACAAAATATACTTCACTAGTGGAAAAGGAGCAAGAAAGTGTCTGCAGCAGCTTCTCTGCTTGCTGAAAACACAGAGAACAAACAGGGCTTGTGTCTTGAGAAAACCAACACAGCAACAGCAAAGCATAGTGTTCTACATAGCTCTTCCATGGAAAACAGCAATTTAGATCCTAAAACCTTTGCTCTTGCTCTGCAGACGAGGAATACACCAACTGGTACAAAATATACTTCACTAGTGGAAAAGGGGCAAGAAAGTGTCTGCAGCAGCTTCTCTGCTGGCTGGAAACACATACAACTAACAAGGCTTGTGTCTTGAGAAAACCAACACAGTAACAGCAAAGCACAGTGTTCTACATATCTCTTCCAAGGAAATCAAGCAATTTAGGTCCTAAAACCTTTGCTCCTGCTCTCCAGACGAGGTATACACCAACTGGTACAAAATATACGTCAGTAGTGGAGAAAGCAGGTACGTGTCTTCAAGAGCTTCTCTGCTCGCTGCAAGTACAGAGAACAAACAGGGTTTGTTTCTTCAGAAAACCGACACAGCAACAGCAAAGCATAGTGTTCTACAGAGCTCTTCCATGGAAATCAAGCAATTTAGGTCCTAACACCTTTGCTCTTGCTCTGCAGACGAGGAATACACCAACTGGTACAAAATATACTTCATTTGTGAAAAAGGGGCAAGAAAGTGTCTGCAGCAGCTTCTCTGCTTGCTGAAAACACAGGGAACAAACAGGGTTTGTGTCTTGAGAAAACCAACACAGCAACAGCAAAGCATAGTGTTCTACATATCTCTTCCAAGGAAATCAAGCAATTTAGATCCTAAAACCTTTGCTCTTGCTCTGCAGACGAGGAATACACCAACTGGTACAAAATATACTTCACTTGTGGAAAAGGGGCAAGAAAGTGTCTGCAGCAGCTTCTCTGCTTGCTGAAAACACAGGGAACAAACAGGGTTTGTGTCTTTAGAAAACCAACACAGCAACAGCAAAGCACAGTCTTCTACATATCTCTTCCATGGAAATCAAGCAATTTAAGTCCTAAAACCTTTGCTCTTGCTTTGCAGACGAGGAACACACCAACTGGTACAAAATATACTTCACTTGTGAAAAAGGGCAAGAAAGTGTCTGCAGCAGCTTCTCTGCTTGCTGAAAACACAGGGAACAAACAGGGTTTGTGTCTTGAGAAAACCAACACAGCAACAGCAAAGCATAGTGTTCTACATAGCTCTTCCATGGAAAACAAGCAATTTAGATCCTAAAACCTTTGCTCTTGCTTTGCAGACGAGGAACACACCAACTGGTACAAAATATACTTCACTAGTGGAAAAGGAGCAAGAAAGTGTCTGCAGCAGCTTCTCTGCTTGCTGAAAACACAGAGAACAAACAGGGCTTGTGTCTTGAGAAAACCAACACAGCAACAGCAAAGCATAGTGTTCTACATAGCTCTTCCATGGAAAACAAGCAATTTAGATCCTAAAACCTTTGCTCTTGCTCTGCAGACGAGGAATACACCAACTGGTACAAAATATACTTCACTAGTGGAAAAGGGGCAAGAAAGTGTCTGCAGCAGCTTCTCTGCTGGCTGGAAACACATACAACTAACAAGGCTTGTGTCTTGAGAAAACCAACACAGTAACAGCAAAGCACAGTGTTCTACATATCTCTTCCAAGGAAATCAAGCAATTTAGGTCCTAAAACCTTTGCTCCTGCTCTCCAGACGAGGAATACACCAACTGGTACAAAATATACGTCAGTAGTGGAGAAAGCAGGTACGTGTCTTCAAGAGCTTCTCTGCTCGCTGCAAGTACAGAGAACAAACAGGGTTTGTTTCTTGAGAAAACCGACACAGCAACAGCAAAGCATAGTGTTCTACAGAGCTCTTCCATGGAAATCAAGCAATTTAGGTCCTAACACCTTTGCTCTTGCTCTGCAGACGAGGAATACACCAACTGGTACAAAATATACTTCATTTGTGAAAAAGGGGCAAGAAAGTGTCTGCAGCAGCTTCTCTGCTTGCTGAAAACACAGGGAACAAACAGGGTTTGTGTCTTGAGAAAACCAACACAGCAACAGCAAAGCACAGTGTTCTACATATCTCTTCCAAGGAAATCAAGCAATTTAGATCCTAAAACCTTTGCTCTTGCTCTGCAGACAAGGAATACACCAACTGGTACAAAATATACTTCACTTGTGGAAAAGGGGCAAGAAAGTGTCTGCAGCAGCTTCTCTGCTTGCTGAAAACACAGGGAACAAACAGGGTTTGTGTCTTTAGAAAACCAACACAGCAACAGCAAAGCATAGTGTTCTACATAGCTCTTCCATGGAAAACAAGCAATTTAGATCCTAAAACCTTTGCTCTTGCTCTGCAGACGAGGAATACACCAACTGGTACAAAATATACTTCACTTGTGGAAAAGGGGCAAGAAAGTGTCTGCAGCAGCTTCTCTGCTTGCTGAAAACACAGGGAACAAACAGGGTTTGTGTCTTGAGAAAACCAACACAGCAACAGCAAAGCACAGTGTTCTACATATCTCTTCCAAGGAAATCAAGCAATTTAGGTCCTAAAACCTTTGCTCCTGCTCTCCAGACGAGGAATACACCAACTGGTACAAAATATACTTCACTAGTGGAAAAGGAGCAAGAAAGTGTCTGCAGCAGCTTCTCTGCTTGCTGAAAACACAGAGACCAAACAGGGTTTGTGTCTTTAGAAAACCAACACAGCAACAGCAAAGCATAGTGTTCTACATAGCTCTTCCAAGGAAATCAAGCAATTTAGATCCTAAAACCTTTGCTCTTGCTCTGCAGACGAGGAATACACCAACTGGTACAAAATATACTTCACTTGTGGAAAAGGGGCAAGAAAGTGTCTGCAGCAGCTTCTCTGCTTGCTGAAAACACAGGGAACAAACCGGGTTTGTTGTCTTGAGAAAACCAACACAGCAACAGCAAAGCATAGTGTTCTACATAGCTCTTCCATGGAAAACAAGCAATTTAGATCCTAAAACCTTTGCTCTTGCTCTGCAGACGAGGAATACACAAACTGGTACAAAATATACTTCACTAGTGGAAAAGGAGCAAGAAAGTGTCTGCAGCAGCTTCTCTGCTTGCTGAAAACACAGAGAACAAACAGGGCTTGTGTCTTGAGAAAACAAACACAGCAACAGCAAAGCATAGTGTTCTACATAGCTCTTCCATGGAAAACAAGCAATTTAGATCCTAAAACCTTTGCTCTTGCTCTGCAGACGAGGAATACACCAACTGGTACAAAATATACTTCACTTGTGGAAAAGGGGCAAGAAAGTGTCTGCAGCAGCTTCTCTGCTTGCTGAAAACACAGGGAACAAACAGGGTTTGTGTCTTGAGAAAACCAACACAGCAACAGCAAAGCACAGTGTTCTACATATCTCTTCCAAGGAAATC
>NW_026960866.1:0-32954 GCF_021018805.1 Prinia subflava | reverse complement strand
GTAGAACACTGTGCTTTGCTGTTGCTGTGTTGGTTTTCTCAAGACACAAACCCTGTTTGTTCCCTGCGTTTTCAGCAAGCAGAGAAGCTGCTGCAGACACTTTCTTGCCCCTTTTTCACAAGTGAAGTATATTTTGTACCAGTTGGTGTATTCCTCGTCTGCAGAGCAAGAGCAAAGGTTTTAGGATCTAAATTGCTTGTTTTCCATGGAAGAGCTATGTAGAACACTATGCTTTGCTGTTGCTGTGTTTGTTTTCTCAAGACACAAGTCCTGTTGGTTGTCTGTGTTTGCAGCAAGCAGAGAAGCTGCTGCAGACACTTTCTTGCCCCTTTTTACAAGTGAAGTATATTTTGTACCAGTTGGTGTGTTCCTCGTCTGCAAAGCAAGAGCAAATGTGTTAGGACCTAAATTGCTTGATTTCCATGGAAGAGCTCTGTAGAACACTATGCTTTGCTGTTGCTGTGTCGGTTTTCTCAAGAAACAAACCCTGTTTGTTCTCTGTACTTGCAGCGAGCAGAGAAGCTCTTGAAGACACGTACCTGCTTTCTCCACTACTGACGTATATTTTGTACCAGTTGGTGTATTCCTCGTCTGGAGAGCAGGAGCAAAGGTTTTAGGACCTAAATTGCTTGATTTCCTTGGAAGAGATATGTAGAACACTGTGCTTTGCTGTTGCTGTGTTGGTTTTCTCAAGACACAAACCCTGTTTGTTCCCTGTGTTTTCAGCAAGCAGAGAAGCTGCTGCAGACACTTTCTTGCCCCTTTTCCACAAGTGAAGTATATTTTGTACCAGTTGGTGTATTCCTCGTCTGCAGAGCAAGAGCAAAGGTTTTAGGATCTAAATTGCTTGTTTTCCATGGAAGAGCTATGTAGAACACTATGCTTTGCTGTTGCTGTGTTGGTTTTCTAAAGACACAAACCCTGTTTGTTCCCTGTGTTTTCAGCAAGCAGAGAAGCTGCTGCAGACACTTTCTTGCCCCTTTTCCACAAGTGAAGTATATTTTGTACCAGTTGGTGTATTCCTTGTCTGCAGAGCAAGAGCAAAGGTTTTAGGACCTAAATTGCTTGATTTCCTTGGAAGAGATATGTAGAACACTGTGCTTTGCTGTTGCTGTGTTGGTTTTCTCAAGACACAAACCCTGTTTGTTCCCTGTGTTTTCAGCAAGCAGAGAAGCTGCTGCAGACACTTTCTTGCCCCTTTTCCACAAGTGAAGTATATTTTGTACCAGTTGGTGTATTCCTCGTCTGCAGAGCAAGAGCAAAGGTTTTAGGATCTAAATTGCTTGTTTTCCATGGAAGAGCTATGTAGAACACTATGCTTTGCTGTTGCTGTGTTGGTTTTCTCAAGAAACAAACCCTGTTTGTTCTCTGTACTTGCAGCGAGCAGAGAAGCTCTTGAAGACACGTACCTGCTTTCTCCACTACTGACGTATATTTTGTACCAGTTGGTGTATTCCTCGTCTGCAGAGCAGGAGCAAAGGTTTTAGGACGTAAATTGCTTGATTTCCTTGGAAGAGATATGTAGAACACTGTGCTTTGCTGTTGCTGTGTTGGTTTTCTCAAGACACAAACCCTGTTTGTTCCCTGTGTTTTCAGCAAGCAGAGAAGCTGCTGCAGACACTTTCTTGCCCCTTTTCCACAAGTGAAGTATATTTTGTACCAGTTGGTGTATTCCTCGTCTGCAGAGCAAGAGCAAAGGTTTTAGGATCTAAATTGCTTGATTTCCATGGAAGAGCTATGTAGAACACTATGCTTTGCTGTTGCTGTGTTGGTTTTCTAAAGACACAAACCCTGTTTGGTCTCTGTGTTTTCAGCAAGCAGAGAAGCTGCTGCAGAGACTTTCTTGCTCCTTTTCCACTAGTGAAGTATATTTTGTACCAGTTGGTGTATTCCTCGTCTGGAGAGCAGGAGCAAAGGTTTTAGGACCTAAATTGCTTGATTTCCTTGGAAGAGATATGTAGAACACTGTGCTTTGCTGTTGCTGTGTTGGTTTTCTCAAGACACAAACCCTGTTTGTTCCCTGTGTTTTCAGCAAGCAGAGAAGCTGCTGCAGACACTTTCTTGCCCCTTTTCCACAACTGAAGTATATTTTGTACCAGTTGGTGTATTCCTCGTCTGCAGAGCAAGAGCAAAGGTTTTAGGACCTAAATTGCTTGATTTCCTTGGAAGAGATATGTAGAACACTGTGCTTTGCTGTTGCTGTGTTGGTTTTCTCAAGACACAAACCCTGTTTGTTCCCTGTGTTTTCAGCAAGCAGAGAAGCTTCTGCAGACACTTTCTTGCCCCTTTTCCACAAGTGAAGTATATTTTGTACCAGTTGGTGTGTTCCTCCTCTGCAGAGAAAGAGCAAAGGTTTTAGGATCTAAATTGCTTGTTTTCCATGGAAGAGCTATGTAGAACACTATGCTTTGCTGTTGCTGTGTTGGTTTTCTCAAGACACAAACCCTGTTTGTTCCCTGTGTTTTCAGCAAGCAGAGAAGCTGCTGCAGACACTTTCTTGCCCCTTTTCCACAAGTGAAGTATATTTTGTACCAGTTGGTGTATTCCTCGTCTGCAGAGCAAGAGCAAAGGTTTTAGGATCTAAATTGCTTGTTTTCCATGGAAGAGCTATGTAGAACACTATGCTTTGCTGTTGCTGTGTTGGTTTTCTAAAGACACAAACCCTGTTTGTTCCCTGTGTTTTCAGCAAGCAGAGAAGCTGCTGCAGACACTTTCTTGCCCCTTTTCCACAAGTGAAGTATATTTTGTACCAGTTGGTGTATTCCTTGTCTGCAGAGCAAGAGCAAAGGTTTTAGGATCTAAATTACTTGATTTCCATGGAAGAGATATGTAGAACACTGTGCTTTGCTGTTGCTGTGTTGGTTTTCTCAAGACACAAACCCTGTTTGTTCCCTGTGTTTTCAGCAAGCAGAGAAGCTGCTGCAGACACTTTCTTGCCCCTTTTCCACAAGTGAAGTATATTTTGTACCAGTTGGTGTATTCCTCGTCTGCAGAGCAAGAGCAAAGGTTTTAGGATCTAAATTGCTTGTTTTCCATGGAAGAGCTATGTAGAACACTATGCTTTGCTGTTGCTGTGTTGGTTTTCTAAAGACACAAACCCTGTTTGTTCTCTGTGTTTTCAGCAAGCAGAGAAGCTGCTGCAGACACTTTCTTGCTCCTTTTCCACTAGTGAAGTATATTTTGTACCCGTTGGTGTATTCCTCGTCTGGAGAGCAGGAGCAAAGGTTTTAGGACCTAAATTGCTTGATTTCCTTGGAAGAGATATGTAGAACACTGTGCTTTGCTGTTGCTGTGTTGGTTTTCTCAAGACACAAACCCTGTTTGTTCCCTGTGTTTTCAGCAAGCAGAGAAGCTGCTGCAGACACTTTCTTGCCCCTTTTCCACAAGTGAAGTATATTTTGTACCAGTTGGTGTATTCCTTGTCTGCAGAGCAAGAGCAAAGGTTTTAGGATCTAAATTGCTTGTTTTCCATGGAAGAGCTATGTAGAACACTATGCTTTGCTGTTGCTGTGTTGGTTTTCTCAAGACACAAGTCCTGTTGGTTGTCTGTGTTTGCAGCAAGCAGAGAAGCTGCTGCAGACACTTTCTTGCCCCTTTTTCACAATTGAAGTATATTTTGTACCAGTTGGTGTATTCCTTGTCTGCAGAGCAAGAGCAAAGGTTTTAGGATCTAAATTGCTTGATTTCCTTGGAAGAGATATGTAGAACACTGTGCTTTGCTGTTGCTGTGTTGGTTTTCTCAAGACACAAACCCTGTTTGTTCCCTGCGTTTTCAGCAAGCAGAGAAGCTGCTGCAGACACTTTCTTGCCCCTTTTTCACAAGTGAAGTATATTTTGTACCAGTTGGTGTATTCCTCGTCTGCAGAGCAAGAGCAAAGGTTTTAGGATCTAAATTGCTTGTTTTCCATGGAAGAGCTATGTAGAACACTATGCTTTGCTGTTGCTGTGTTTGTTTTCTCAAGACACAAGCCCTGTTTGTTCTCTGTGTTTTCAGCAAGCAGAGAAGCTGCTGCAGACACTTTCTTGCTCCTTTTCCACTAGTGAAGTATATTTTGTACCAGTTTGTGTATTCCTCGTCTGCAGAGCAAGAGCAAAGGTTTTAGGATCTAAATTGCTTGTTTTCCATGGAAGAGCTCTGTAGAACACTATGCTTTGCTGTTGCTGTGTTGGTTTTCTCAAGACACAAGTCCTGTTGGTTGTCTGTGTTTGCAGCAAGCAGAGAAGCTGCTGCAGACACTTTCTTGCCCCTTTTTACAAGTGAAGTATATTTTGTACCAGTTGGTGTGTTCCTCGTCTGCAGAGCAAGAGCAAAGGTGTTAGGACCTAAATTGCTTGATTTCCATGGAAGAGCTCTGTAGAACACTATGCTTTGCTGTTGCTGTGTTGGTTTTCTCAAGACACAAACCCTGTTTCTTCTCTGTACTTGCAGCGAGCAGAGAAGCTCTTGAAGACACGTACCTGCTTTCTCCACTACTGACGTATATTTTGTACCAGTTGGTGTATTCCTCGTCTGGAGAGCAGGAGCAAAGGTTTTAGGACGTAAATTGCTTGATTTCCTTGGAAGAGATATGTAGAACACTGTGCTTTGCTGTTGCTGTGTTGGTTTTCTCAAGACACAAACCCTGTTTGTTCCCTGTGTTTTCAGCAAGCAGAGAAGCTGCTGCAGACACTTTCTTGCCCCTTTTCCACAAGTGAAGTATATTTTGTACCAGTTGGTGTATTCCTCGTCTGCAGAGCAAGAGCAAAGGTTTTAGGATCTAAATTGCTTGATTTCCATGGAAGAGCTATGTAGAACACTATGCTTTGCTGTTGCTGTGTTGGTTTTCTAAAGACACAAACCCTGTTTGGTCTCTGTGTTTTCAGCAAGCAGAGAAGCTGCTGCAGACACTTTCTTGCTCCTTTTCCACTAGTGAAGTATATTTTGTACCAGTTGGTGTATTCCTCGTCTGGAGAGCAGGAGCAAAGGTTTTAGGACCTAAATTGCTTGATTTCCTTGGAAGAGATATGTAGAACACTGTGCTTTGCTGTTGCTGTGTTGGTTTTCTCAAGACACAAACCCTGTTTGTTCCCTGTGTTTTCAGCAAGCAGAGAAGCTGCTGCAGACACTTTGTTGCCCCTTTTCCACAAGTGAAGTATATTTTGTACCAGTTGGTGTATTCCTCGTCTGCAGAGCAAGAGCAAAGGTTTTAGGATCTAAATTGCTTGTTTTCCATGGAAGAGCTATGTAGAACACTATGCTTTGCTTTTGCTGTGTTTGTTTTCTCAAGACACAAGCCCTGTTTGTTCTCTGTGTTTTCAGCAAGCAGAGAAGCTGCTGCAGACACTTTCTTGCTCCTTTTCCACTAGTGAAGTATATTTTGTACCAGTTTGTGTATTCCTCGTCTGCAGAGCAAGAGCAAAGGTTTTAGGATCTAAATTGCTTGTTTTCCATGGAAGAGCTATGTAGAACACTATGCTTTGCTGTTGCTGTGTTGGTTTTCTCAAGACACAAACCCTGTTTGTTCCCTGTGTTTTCAGCAAGCAGAGAAGCTGCTGCAGACACTTTCTTGCCCCTTTTCCACAAGTGAAGTATATTTTGTACCAGTTGGTGTATTCCTTGTCTGCAGAGCAAGAGCAAAGGTTTTAGGACCTAAATTGCTTGATTTCCTTGGAAGAGATATGTAGAACACTGTGCTTTGCTGTTGCTGTGTTGGTTTTCTCAAGACACAAACCCTGTTTGTTCCCTGTGTTTTCAGCAAGCAGAGAAGCTGCTGCAGACACTTTCTTGCCCCTTTTCCACAAGTGAAGTATATTTTGTACCAGTTGGTGTATTCCTCGTCTGCAGAGCAAGAGCAAAGGTTTTAGGATCTAAATTGCTTGTTTTCCATGGAAGAGCTATGTAGAACACTATGCTTTGCTGTTGCTGTGTTGGTTTTCTCAAGAAACAAACCCTGTTTGTTCTCTGTACTTGCAGCGAGCAGAGAAGCTCTTGAAGACACGTACCTGCTTTCTCCACTACTGACGTATATTTTGTACCAGTTGGTGTATTCCTCGTCTGGAGAGCAGGAGCAAAGGTTTTAGGACGTAAATTGATTGATTTCCTTGGAAGAGATATGTAGAACACTGTGCTTTGCTGTTGCTGTGTTGGTTTTCTCAAGACACAAACCCTGTTTGTTCCCTGTGTTTTCAGCAAGCAGAGAAGCTGCTGCAGACACTTTCTTGCCCCTTTTCCACAAGTGAAGTATATTTTGTACCAGTTGGTGTATTCCTCGTCTGCAGAGCAAGAGCAAAGGTTTTAGGATCTAAATTGCTTGATTTCCATGGAAGAGCTATGTAGAACACTATGCTTTGCTGTTGCTGTGTTGGTTTTCTAAAGACACAAACCCTGTTTGGTCTCTGTGTTTTCAGCAAGCAGAGAAGCTGCTGCAGACACTTTCTTGCTCCTTTTCCACTAGTGAAGTATATTTTGTACCAGTTGGTGTATTCCTCGTCTGGAGAGCAGGAGCAAAGGTTTTAGGACCTAAATTGCTTGATTTCCTTGGAAGAGATATGTAGAACACTGTGCTTTGCTGTTGCTGTGTTGGTTTTCTCAAGACACAAACCCTGTTTGTTCCCTGTGTTTTCAGCAAGCAGAGAAGCTGCTGCAGACACTTTCTTGCCCCTTTTCCACAACTGAAGTATATTTTGTACCAGTTGGTGTATTCCTTGTCTGCAGAGCAAGAGCAAAGGTTTTAGGATCTAAATTGCTTGATTTCCTTGGAAGAGATATGTAGAACACTGTGCTTTGCTGTTGCTGTGTTGGTTTTCTCAAGACACAAACCCTGTTTGTTCCCTGTGTTTTCAGCAAGCAGAGAAGCTTCTGCAGACACTTTCTTGCCCCTTTTCCACAAGTGAAGTATATTTTGTACCAGTTGGTGTGTTCCTCCTCTGCAGAGCAAGAGCAAAGGTTTTAGGATCTAAATTGCTTGTTTTCCATGGAAGAGCTATGTAGAACACTATGCTTTGCTGTTGCTGTGTTGGTTTTCTCAAGACACAAACCCTGTTTGTTCCCTGTGTTTTCAGCAAGCAGAGAAGCTGCTGCAGACACTTTCTTGCCCCTTTTCCACAAGTGAAGTATATTTTGTACCAGTTGGTGTATTCCTCGTCTGCAGAGCAAGAGCAAAGGTTTTAGGATCTAAATTGCTTGTTTTCCATGGAAGAGCTATGTAGAACACTATGCTTTGCTGTTGCTGTGTTGGTTTTCTAAAGACACAAACCCTGTTTGTTCCCTGTGTTTTCAGCAAGCAAAGAAGCTGCTGCAGACACTTTCTTGCCCCTTTTCCACAAGTGAAGTATATTTTGTACCAGTTGGTGTATTCCTTGTCTGCAGAGCAAGAGCAAAGGTTTTAGGATCTAAATTACTTGATTTCCATGGAAGAGATATGTAGAACACTGTGCTTTGCTGTTGCTGTGTTGGTTTTCTCAAGACACAAACCCTGTTTGTTCCCTGTGTTTTCAGCAAGCAGAGAAGCTGCTGCAGACACTTTCTTGCCCCTTTTCCACAAGTGAAGTATATTTTGTACCAGTTGGTGTATTCCTCGTCTGCAGAGCAAGAGCAAAGGTTTTAGGATCTAAATTGCTTGTTTTCCATGGAAGAGCTATGTAGAACACTATGCTTTGCTGTTGCTGTGTTGGTTTTCTAAAGACACAAACCCTGTTTGTTCTCTGTGTTTTCAGCAAGCAGAGAAGCTGCTGCAGACACTTTCTTGCTCCTTTTCCACTAGTGAAGTATATTTTGTACCCGTTGGTGTATTCCTCGTCTGGAGAGCAGGAGCAAAGGTTTTAGGACCTAAATTGCTTGATTTCCTTGGAAGAGATATGTAGAACACTGTGCTTTGCTGTTGCTGTGTTGGTTTTCTCAAGACACAAACCCTGTTTGTTCCCTGTGTTTTCAGCAAGCAGAGAAGCTGCTGCAGACACTTTCTTGCCCCTTTTCCACAAGTGAAGTATATTTTGTACCAGTTGGTGTATTCCTTGTCTGCAGAGCAAGAGCAAAGGTTTTAGGATCTAAATTGCTTGTTTTCCATGGAAGAGCTATGTAGAACACTATGCTTTGCTGTTGCTGTGTTGGTTTTCTCAAGACACAAGTCCTGTTGGTTGTCTGTGTTTGCAGCAAGCAGAGAAGCTGCTGCAGACACTTTCTTGCCCCTTTTCCACTAGTGAAGTATATTTTGTACCAGTTGGTGTATTCCTTGTCTGCAGAGCAAGAGCAAAGGTTTTAGGATCTAAATTGCTTGATTTCCTTGGAAGACATATGTAGAACACTGTGCTTTGCTGTTGCTGTGTTGGTTTTCTCAAGACACAAACCCTGTTTGTTCCCTGCGTTTTCAGCAAGCAGAGAAGCTGCTGCAGACACTTTCTTGCCCCTTTTTCACAAGTGAAGTATATTTTGTACCAGTTGGTGTATTCCTCGTCTGCAGAGCAAGAGCAAAGGTTTTAGGATCTAAATTGCTTGTTTTCCATGGAAGAGCTATGTAGAACACTATGCTTTGCTGTTGCTGTGTTTGTTTTCTCAAGACACAAGCCCTGTTTGTTCTCTGTGTTTTCAGCAAGCAGAGAAGCTGCTGCAGACACTTTCTTGCTCCTTTTCCACTAGTGAAGTATATTTTGTACCAGTTTGTGTATTCCTCGTCTGCAGAGCAAGAGCAAAGGTTTTAGGATCTAAATTGCTTGTTTTCCATGGAAGAGCTATGTAGAACACTATGCTTTGCTGTTGCTGTGTTGGTTTTCTCAAGACACAAGTCCTGTTGGTTGTCTGTGTTTGCAGCAAGCAGAGAAGCTGCTGCAGACACTTTCTTGCCCCTTTTTACAAGTGAAGTATATTTTGTACCAGTTGGTGTGTTCCTCGTCTGCAGAGCAAGAGCAAAGGTGTTAGGACCTAAATTGCTTGATTTCCATGGAAGAGCTCTGTAGAACACTATGCTTTGCTGTTGCTGTGTTGGTTTTCTCAAGACACAAACCCTGTTTGTTCTCTGTACTTGCAGCGAGCAGAGAAGCTCTTGAAGACACGTACCTGCTTTCTCCACTACTGACGTATATTTTGTACCAGTTGGTGTATTCCTCGTCTGGAGAGCAGGAGCAAAGGTTTTAGGACGTAAATTGCTTGATTTCCTTGGAAGAGATATGTAGAACACTGTGCTTTGCTGTTGCTGTGTTGGTTTTCTCAAGACACAAACCCTGTTTGTTCCCTGTGTTTTCAGCAAGCAGAGAAGCTGCTGCAGACACTTTCTTGCCCCTTTTCCACAAGTGAAGTATATTTTGTACCAGTTGGTGTATTCCTCGTCTGCAGAGCAAGAGCAAAGGTTTTAGGATCTAAATTGCTTGATTTCCATGGAAGAGCTATGTAGAACACTATGCTTTGCTGTTGCTGTGTTGGTTTTCTAAAGACACAAACCCTGTTTGGTCTCTGTGTTTTCAGCAAGCAGAGAAGCTGCTGCAGACACTTTCTTGCTCCTTTTCCACTAGTGAAGTATATTTTGTACCAGTTGGTGTATTCCTCGTCTGGAGAGCAGGAGCAAAGGTTTTAGGACCTAAATTGCTTGATTTCCTTGGAAGAGATATGTAGAACACTGTGCTTTGCTGTTGCTGTGTTGGTTTTCTCAAGACACAAACCCTGTTTGTTCCCTGTGTTTTCAGCAAGCAGAGAAGCTGCTGCAGACACTTTCTTGCCCCTTTTCCACAAGTGAAGTATATTTTGTACCAGTTGGTGTATTCCTCGTCTGCAGAGCAAGAGCAAAGGTTTTAGGATCTAAATTGCTTGTTTTCCATGGAAGAGCTATGTAGAACACTATGCTTTGCTTTTGCTGTGTTTGTTTTCTCAAGACACAAGCCCTGTTTGTTCTCTGTGTTTTCAGCAAGCAGAGAAGCTGCTGCAGACACTTTCTTGCTCCTTTTCCACTAGTGAAGTATATTTTGTACCAGTTTGTGTATTCCTCGTCTGCAGAGCAAGAGCAAAGGTTTTAGGATCTAAATTGCTTGTTTTCCATGGAAGAGCTATGTAGAACACTATGCTTTGCTGTTGCTGTGTTGGTTTTCTCAAGACACAAACCCTGTTTGTTCCCTGTGTTTTCAGCAAGCAGAGAAGCTGCTGCAGACACTTTCTTGCCCCTTTTCCACAAGTGAAGTATATTTTGTACCAGTTGGTGTATTCCTCGTCTGGAGAGCAAGAGCAAAGGTTTTAGGATCTAAATTGCTTGATTTCCTTGGAAGAGCTATGTAGAACACTATGCTTTGCTGTTGCTGTGTTGGTTTTCTAAAGACACAAACCCTGTTTGTTCCCTGTGTTTTCAGCAAGCAGAGAAGCTGCTGCAGACACTTTCTTGCTCCTTTTCCACTAGTGAAGTATATTTTGTACCAGTTGGTGTATTCCTTGTCTGCAGAGCAAGAGCAAAGGTTTTAGGATCTAAATTGCTTGATTTCCTTGGAAGAGATATGTAGAACACTGTGCTTTGCTGTTGCTGTGTTGGTTTTCTCAAGACACAAACCCTGTTTGTTCCCTGTGTTTTCAGCAAGCAGAGAAGCTGCTGCAGACACTTTCTTGCCCCTTTTCCACAAGTGAAGTATATTTTGTACCAGTTGGTGTATTCCTCGTCTGCAGAGCAAGAGCAAAGGTGTTAGGACCTAAATTGCTTGATTTCCATGGAAGAGCTCTGTAGAACACTATGCTTTGCTGTTGCTGTGTCGGTTTTCTCAAGAAACAAACCCTGTTTGTTCTCTGTACTTGCAGCGAGCAGAGAAGCTCTTGAAGACACGTACCTGCTTTCTCCACTACTGACGTATATTTTGTACCAGTTGGTGTATTCCTCGTCTGGAGAGCAGGAGCAAAGGTTTTAGGACGTAAATTGCTTGATTTCCTTGGAAGAGATATGTAGAACACTGTGCTTTGCTGTTGCTGTGTTGGTTTTCTCAAGACACAAACCCTGTTTGTTCCCTGTGTTTTCAGCAAGCAGAGAAGCTGCTGCAGACACTTTCTTGCCCCTTTTCCACAAGTGAAGTATATTTTGTACCAGTTGGTGTATTCCTCGTCTGCAGAGCAAGAGCAAAGGTTTTAGGATCTAAATTGCTTGATTTCCATGGAAGAGCTATGTAGAACACTATGCTTTGCTGTTGCTGTGTTGGTTTTCTAAAGACACAAACCGTGTTTGGTCTCTGTGTTTTCAGCAAGCAGAGAAGCTGCTGCAGACACTTTCTTGCTCCTTTTCCACTAGTGAAGTATATTTTGTACCAGTTGGTGTATTCCTCGTCTGGAGAGCAGGAGCAAAGGTTTTAGGACCTAAATTGCTTGATTTCCTTGGAAGAGATATGTAGAACACTGTGCTTTGCTGTTGCTGTGTTGGTTTTCTCAAGACACAAACCCTGTTTGTTCCCTGTGTTTTCAGCAAGCAGAGAAGCTGCTGCAGACACTTTCTTGCCCCTTTTCCACAAGTGAAGTATATTTTGTACCAGTTGGTGTATTCCTCGTCTGCAGAGCAAGAGCAAAGGTTTTAGGATCTAAATTGCTTGTTTTCCATGGAAGAGCTATGTAGAACACTATGCTTTGCTTTTGCTGTGTTTGTTTTCTCAAGACACAAGCCCTGTTTGTTCTCTGTGTTTTCAGCAAGCAGAGAAGCTGCTGCAGACACTTTCTTGCTCCTTTTCCACTAGTGAAGTATATTTTGTACCAGTTTGTGTATTCCTCGTCTGCAGAGCAAGAGCAAAGGTTTTAGGATCTAAATTGCTTGTTTTCCATGGAAGAGCTCTGTAGAACACTATGCTTTGCTGTTGCTGTGTTGGTTTTCTCAAGACACAAACCCTGTTTGTTCCCTGTGTTTTCAGCAAGCAGAGAAGCTGCTGCAGACACTTTCTTGCCCCTTTTCCACAAGTGAAGTATATTTTGTACCAGTTGGTGTATTCCTCGTCTGGAGAGCAAGAGCAAAGGTTTTAGGATCTAAATTGCTTGATTTCCTTGGAAGAGCTATGTAGAACACTATGCTTTGCTGTTGCTGTGTTGGTTTTCTAAAGACACAAACCCTGTTTGTTCCCTGTGTTTTCAGCAAGCAGAGAAGCTGCTGCAGACACTTTCTTGCTCCTTTTCCACTAGTGAAGTATATTTTGTACCAGTTGGTGTATTCCTTGTCTGCAGAGCAAGAGCAAAGGTTTTAGGATCTAAATTGCTTGATTTCCTTGGAAGAGATATGTAGAACACTGTGCTTTGCTGTTGCTGTGTTGGTTTTCTCAAGACACAAACCCTGTTTGTTCCCTGTGTTTTCAGCAAGCAGAGAAGCTGCTGCAGACACTTTCTTGCCCCTTTTCCACAAGTGAAGTATATTTTGTACCAGTTGGTGTATTCCTCGTCTGCAGAGCAAGAGCAAAGGTGTTAGGACCTAAATTGCTTGATTTCCATGGAAGAGCTCTGTAGAACACTATGCTTTGCTGTTGCTGTGTCGGTTTTCTCAAGAAACAAACCCTGTTTGTTCTCTGTACTTGCAGCGAGCAGAGAAGCTCTTGAAGACACGTACCTGCTTTCTCCACTACTGACGTATATTTTGTACCAGTTGGTGTATTCCTCGTCTGGAGAGCAGGAGCAAAGGTTTTAGGACCTAAATTGCTTGATTTCCTTGGAAGAGATATGTAGAACACTGTGCTTTGCTGTTGCTGTGTTGGTTTTCTCAAGACACAAGCCTTGTTAGTTGTATGTGTTTCCAGCCAGCAGAGAAGCTGCTGCAGACACTTTCTTGCCCCTTTTCCACTAGTGAAGTATATTTTGTACCAGTTGGTGTATTCCTCGTCTGCAGAGCAAGAGCAAAGGTTTTAGGATCTAAATTGCTTGTTTTCCATGGAAGAGCTATGTAGAACACTATGCTTTGCTGTTGCTGTGTTGGTTTTCTCAAGACACAAGCCCTGTTTGTTCTCTGTGTTTTCAGCAAGCAGAGAAGCTGCTGCAGACACTTTCTTGCTCCTTTTCCACTAGTGAAGTATATTTTGTACCAGTTTGTGTATTCCTCGTCTGCAGAGCAAGAGCAAAGGTTTTAGGATCTAAATTGCTTGTTTTCCATGGAAGAGCTATGTAGAACACTATGCTTTGCTGTTGCTGTGTTGGTTTTCTCAAGACACAAACCCTGTTTGTTCCCTGTGTTTTCAGCAAGCAGAGAAGCTGCTGCAGACACTTTCTTGCCCCTTTTCCACAAGTGAAGTATATTTTGTACCAGTTGGTGTGTTCCTCGTCTGCAAAGCAAGAGCAAAGGTTTTAGGACTTAAATTGCTTGATTTCCATGGAAGAGATATGTAGAAGACTGTGCTTTGCTGTTGCTGTGTTGGTTTTCTCAAGACACAAACCCTGTTTGTTCCCTGCGTTTTCAGCAAGCAGAGAAGCTGCTGCAGACACTTTCTTGCCCCTTTTCCACAAGTGAAGTATATTTTGTACCAGTTGGTGTATTCCTCGTCTGCAGAGCAAGAGCAAAGGTTTTAGGATCTAAATTGCTTGTTTTCCATGGAAGAGCTATGTAGAACACTATGCTTTGCTGTTGCTGTGTTGGTTTTCTCAAGACACAAACCCTGTTTGTTCTCTGTGTTTTCAGCAAGCAGAGAAGCTGCTGCAGACACTTTCTTGCTCCTTTTCCACTAGTGAAGTATATTTTGTACCAGTTGGTGTATTCCTCGTCTGGAGAGCAGGAGCAAAGGTTTTAGGACCTAAATTGCTTGATTTCCTTGGAAGAGATGTGTAGAACACTGTGCTTTGCTGTTGCTGTGTTGGTTTTCTCAAGACACAAACCCTGTTTGTTCCCTGTGTTTTCAGCAAGCAGAGAAGCTGCTGCAGACACTTTCTTGCCCCTTTTCCACAAGTGAAGTATATTTTGTACCAGTTGGTGTATTCCTCGTCTGCAGAGCAAGAGCAAAGGTGTTAGGATCTAAATTGCTTGTTTTCCATGGAAGAGCTATGTAGAACACTATGCTTTGCTGTTGCTGTGTTGGTTTTCTCAAGAAACAAACCCTGTTTGTTCTCTGTGTTTTCAGCAAGCAGAGAAGCTGCTGCAGACACTTTCTTGCCCCTTTTCCACAAGTGAAGTATATTTTGTACCAGTTGGTGTATTCCTTGTCTGCAGAGCAAGAGCAAAGGTTTTAGGACCTAAATTGCTTGATTTCCTTGGAAGAGATATGTGGAACACTGTGCTTTGCTGTTGCTGTGTTTGTTTTCTCAAGACACAAGCCCTGTTTGTTCTCTGTGTTTTCAGCAAGCAGAGAAGCTGCTGCAGACACTTTCTTGCTCCTTTTCCACTAGTGAAGTATATTTTGTACCAGTTTGTGTATTCCTCGTCTGCAGAGCAAGAGCAAAGGTTTTAGGATCTAAATTGCTTGTTTTCCATGGAAGAGCTATGTAGAACACTATGCTTTGCTGTTGCTGTGTTGGTTTTCTCAAGACACAAACCCTGTTTGTTCCCTGTGTTTTCAGCAAGCAGAGAAGCTGCTGCAGACACTTTCTTGCCCCTTTTCCACAAGTGAAGTATATTTTGTACCAGTTGGTGTATTCCTCGTCTGGAGAGCAAGAGCAAAGGTTTTAGGATCTAAATTGCTTGATTTCCTTGGAAGAGCTATGTAGAACACTATGCTTTGCTGTTGCTGTGTTGGTTTTCTAAAGACAGAAACCCTGTTTGTTCCCTGTGTTTTCAGCAAGCAGAGAAGCTGCTGCAGACACTTTCTTGCTCCTTTTCCACTAGTGAAGTATATTTTGTACCAGTTGGTGTATTCCTTGTCTGCAGAGCAAGAGCAAAGGTTTTAGGATCTAAATTGCTTGATTTCCTTGGAAGAGATATGTAGAACACTGTGCTTTGCTGTTGCTGTGTTGGTTTTCTCAAGACACAAACCCTGTTTGTTCCCTGTGTTTTCAGCAAGCAGAGAAGCTGCTGCAGACACTTTCTTGCCCCTTTTCCACAAGTGAAGTATATTTTGTACCAGTTGGTGTATTCCTCGTCTGCAGAGCAAGAGCAAAGGTGTTAGGACCTAAATTGCTTGATTTCCATGGAAGAGCTCTGTAGAACACTATGCTTTGCTGTTGCTGTGTCGGTTTTCTCAAGAAACAAACCCTGTTTGTTCTCTGTACTTGCAGCGAGCAGAGAAGCTCTTGAAGACACGTACCTGCTTTCTCCACTACTGACGTATATTTTGTACCAGTTGGTGTATTCCTCGTCTGGAGAGCAGGAGCAAAGGTTTTAGGACCTAAATTGCTTGATTTCCTTGGAAGAGATATGTAGAACACTGTGCTTTGCTGTTACTGTGTTGGTTTTCTCAAGACACAAGCCTTGTTAGTTGTATGTGTTTCCAGCCAGCAGAAAAGCTGCTGCAGACACTTTCTTGCCCCTTTTCCACAAGTGAAGTATATTTTGTACCAGTTGGTGTATTCCTCGTCTGCAGAGCAAGAGCAAAGGTTTTAGGATCTAAATTGCTTGTTTTCCATGGAAGAGCTATGTAGAACACTATGCTTTGCTGTTGCTGTGTTGGTTTTCTCAAAACACAAACCCTGTTTGTTCTCTGTGTTTTCAGCAAGCAGAGAAGCTGCTGCAGACACTTTCTTACTCCTTTTCCACTAGTGAAGTATATTTTGTACCAGTTGGTGTATTCCTCGTCTGGAGAGCAGGAGCAAAGGTTTTAGGACCTAAATTGCTTGATTTCCTTGGAAGAGATGTGTAGAACACTGTGCTTTGCTGTTGCTGTGTTGGTTTTCTCAAGACACAAACCCTGTTTGTTCCCTGTGTTTTCAGCAAGCAGAGAAGCTGCTGCAGACACTTTCTTGCCCCTTTTCCACAAGTGAAGTATATTTTGTACCAGTTGGTGTATTCCTCGTCTGCAGAGCAAGAGCAAAGGTGTTAGGATCTAAATTGCTTGTTTTCCATGGAAGAGCTATGTAGAACACTATGCTTTGCTGTTGCTGTGTTGGTTTTCTCAAGAAACAAACCCTGTTTGTTCTCTGTGTTTTCAGCAAGCAGAGAAGCTGCTGCAGACACTTTCTTGCCCCTTTTCCACAAGTGAAGTATATTTTGTACCAGTTGGTGTATTCCTTGTCTGCAGAGCAAGAGCAAAGGTTTTAGGACCTAAATTGCTTGATTTCCTTGGAAGAGATATGTGGAACACTGTGCTTTGCTGTTGCTGTGTTGGTTTTCTCAAGACACAAACCCTGTTTGTTCCCTGTGTTTTCAGCAAGCAGAGAAGCTGCTGCAGACACTTTCTTGCCCCTTTTCCACAAGTGAAGTATATTTTGTACCAGTTGGTGTATTCCTCGTCTGCAGAGCAAGAGCAAAGGTTTTAGGATCTAAATTGCTTGTTTTCCATGGAAGAGCTATGTAGAACACTATGCTTTGCTGTTGCTGTGTTTGTTTTCTCAAGACACAAGCCCTGTTTGTTCTCTGTGTTTTCAGCAAGCAGAGAAGCTGCTGCAGACACTTTCTTGCTCCTTTTCCACTAGTGAAGTATATTTTGTACCAGTTTGTGTATTCCTCGTCTGCAGAGCAAGAGCAAAGGTTTTAGGATCTAAATTGCTTGTTTTCCATGGAAGAGCTCTGTAGAACACTATGCTTTGCTGTTGCTGTGTTGGTTTTCTCAAGACACAAACCCTGTTTGTTCCCTGTGTTTTCAGCAAGCAGAGAAGCTGCTGCAGACACTTTCTTGCCCCTTTTCCACAAGTGAAGTATATTTTGTACCAGTTGGTGTATTCCTCGTCTGGAGAGCAAGAGCAAAGGTTTTAGGATCTAAATTGCTTGATTTCCTTGGAAGAGCTATGTAGAACACTATGCTTTGCTGTTGCTGTGTTGGTTTTCTAAAGACACAAACCCTGTTTGTTCCCTGTGTTTTCAGCAAGCAGAGAAGCTGCTGCAGACACTTTCTTGCTCCTTTTCCACTAGTGAAGTATATTTTGTACCAGTTGGTGTATTCCTTGTCTGCAGAGCAAGAGCAAAGGTTTTAGGATCTAAATTGCTTGATTTCCTTGGAAGAGATATGTAGAACACTGTGCTTTGCTGTTGCTGTGTTGGTTTTCTCAAGACACAAACCCTGTTTGTTCCCTGTGTTTTCAGCAAGCAGAGAAGCTGCTGCAGACACTTTCTTGCCCCTTTTCCACAAGTGAAGTATATTTTGTACCAGTTGGTGTATTCCTCGTCTGCAGAGCAAGAGCAAAGGTGTTAGGACCTAAATTGCTTGATTTCCATGGAAGAGCTCTGTAGAACACTATGCTTTGCTGTTGCTGTGTCGGTTTTCTCAAGAAACAAACCCTGTTTGTTCTCTGTACTTGCAGCGAGCAGAGAAGCTCTTGAAGACACGTACCTGCTTTCTCCACTACTGACGTATATTTTGTACCAGTTGGTGTATTCCTCGTCTGGAGAGCAGGAGCAAAGGTTTTAGGACCTAAATTGCTTGATTTCCTTGGAAGAGATATGTAGAACACTGTGCTTTGCTGTTACTGTGTTGGTTTTCTCAAGACACAAGCCTTGTTAGTTGTATGTGTTTCCAGCCAGCAGAGAAGCTGCTGCAGACACTTTCTTGCCCCTTTTCCACTAGTGAAGTATATTTTGTACCAGTTGGTGTATTCCTCGTCTGCAGAGCAAGAGCAAAGGTTTTAGGATCTAAATTGCTTGTTTTCCATGGAAGAGCTATGTAGAACACTATGCTTTGCTGTTGCTGTGTTGGTTTTCTCAAGACACAAACCCTGTTTGTTCCCTGTGTTTTCAGCAAGCAGAGAAGCTGCTGCAGACACTTTCTTGCCCCTTTTCCACAAGTGAAGTATATTTTGTACCAGTTGGTGTGTTCCTCGTCTGCAAAGCAAGAGCAAAGGTTTTAGGACTTAAATTGCTTGATTTCCATGGAAGAGATATGTAGAAGACTGTGCTTTGCTGTTGCTGTGTTGGTTTTCTCAAGACACAAACCCTGTTTGTTCCCTGTGTTTTCAGCAAGCAGAGAAGCTGCTGCAGACACTTTCTTGCCCCTTTTCCACAAGTGAAGTATATTTTGTACCAGTTGGTGTATTCCTCGTCTGCAGAGCAAGAGCAAAGGTTTTAGGATCTAAATTGCTTGTTTTCCATGGAAGAGCTATGTAGAACACTATGCTTTGCTGTTGCTGTGTTGGTTTTCTCAAGACACAAACCCTGTTTGTTCTCTGTGTTTTCAGCAAGCAGAGAAGCTGCTGCAGACACTTTCTTGCTCCTTTTCCACTAGTGAAGTATATTTTGTACCAGTTGGTGTATTCCTCGTCTGGAGAGCAGGAGCAAAGGTTTTAGGACCTAAATTGCTTGATTTCCTTGGAAGAGATGTGTAGAACACTGTGCTTTGCTGTTGCTGTGTTGGTTTTCTCAAGACACAAACCCTGTTTGTTCCCTGTGTTTTCAGCAAGCAGAGAAGCTGCTGCAGACACTTTCTTGCCCCTTTTCCACAAGTGAAGTATATTTTGTACCAGTTGGTGTATTCCTCGTCTGCAGAGCAAGAGCAAAGGTTTTAGGATCTAAATTGCTTGTTTTCCATGGAAGAGCTATGTAGAACACTATGCTTTGCTGTTGCTGTGTTTGTTTTCTCAAGACACAAGCCCTGTTTGTTCTCTGTGTTTTCAGCAAGCAGAGAAGCTGCTGCAGACACTTTCTTGCTCCTTTTCCACTAGTGAAGTATATTTTGTACCAGTTTGTGTATTCCTCGTCTGCAGAGCAAGAGCAAAGGTTTTAGGATCTAAATTGCTTGTTTTCCATGGAAGAGCTCTGTAGAACACTATGCTTTGCTGTTGCTGTGTTGGTTTTCTCAAGACACAAGTCCTGTTGGTTGTCTGTTTTTGCAGCAAGCAGAGAAGCTGCTGCAGACACTTTCTTGCCCCTTTTTCACAAGTGAAGTATATTTTGTACCAGTTGGTGTGTTCCTCGTCTGCAGAGACGGATCAAAGGTTTTAGGACCTAAATTGCTTGATTTCATTGGAAGAGCTATTAAGAACACTATGCTTTGCTGTTGCTGTGTTGGTTTTCTAAACACACAAGCCCTGTTTGTTCCCTGTGTTTTCAGCAAGCAGAGAAGCTCTTGAAGACACGTACCTGCTTTCTCCACTACTGACGTATATTTTGTACCAGTTGGTGTGTTCCTCGTCTGCAAAGCAAGAGCAAAGGTTTTAGGACTAAAATTGCTTGATTTCCATGGAAGAGCTATGTAGAACACTATGCTTTGCTGTTACTGTGTTGGTTTTCTCAAGACACAAGTCTTGTTGGTTGTCTGTGTTTCCAGCGAGTAGAAAAGCTGCTGCAGACACTTTCTTGCCCCTTTTCCACAAGTGAAGTATATTTTGTACCAGTTGGTGTATTCCTCTTCTGCAGAGCAAGAGCAAAGGTTTTAGGATCTAAATTGCTTGTTTTCCATGGAAGAGCTCTGTAGAACACTATGCTTTGCTGTTGCTGTGTTGGTTTTCTCAAGACACAAGTCCTGTTGGTTGTCTGTGTTTGCAGCAAGCAGAGAAGCTGCTGCAGACACTTTCTTGCCCCTTTTCCACAAGTGAAGTATATTTTGTACCAGTTGGTGTATTCCTCGTCTGCAGAGCAAGAGCAAAGGTTTTAGGATCTAAATTGCTTGATTTCCATGGAAGAGCTATGTAGAACACTATGCTTTGCTGTTGCTGTGTTGGTTTTCTAAAGACACAAACCCTGTTTGGTCTCTGTGTTTTCAGCAAGCAGAGAAGCTGCTGCAGACACTTTCTTGCTCCTTTTCCACTAGTGAAGTATATTTTGTACCAGTTGGTGTATTCCTCGTCTGGAGAGCAGGAGCAAAGGTTTTAGGATCTAAATTGCTTGATTTCCTTGGAAGAGATATGTAGAACACTGTGCTTTGCTGTTGCTGTGTTGGTTTTCTCAAGACACAAACCCTGTTTGTTCCCTGTGTTTTCAGCAAGCAGAGAAGCTGCTGCAGACACTGTCTTGCCCCTTTTCCACAAGTGAAGTATATTTTGTACCAGTTGGTGTATTCCTTGTCTGCAGAGCAAGAGCAAAGGTTTTAGGATCTAAATTGCTTGTTTTCCATGGAAGAGCTATGTAGAACACTATGCTTTGCTGTTGCTGTGTTGGTTTTCTCAAGACACAAGCCCTGTTTGTTCTCTGTGTTTTCAGCAAGCAGAGAAGCTGCTGCAGACACTTTCTTGCTCCTTTTCCACTAGTGAAGTATATTTTGTACCAGTTTGTGTATTCCTCGTCTGCAGAGCAAGAGCAAAGGTTTTAGGATCTAAATTGCTTGTTTTCCATGGAAGAGCTATGTAGAACACTATGCTTTGCTGTTGCTGTGTTGGTTTTCTCAAGACACAAACCCTGTTTGTTCCCTGTGTTTTCAGCAAGCAGAGAAGCTGCTGCAGACACTTTCTTGCCCCTTTTTCACAAGTGAAGTATATTTTGTACCAGTTGGTGTGTTCCTCGTCTGCAAAGCAAGAGCAAAGGTTTTAGGACTTAAATTGCTTGATTTCCATGGAAGAGATATGTAGAAGACTGTGCTTTGCTGTTGCTGTGTTGGTTTTCTCAAGACACAAACCCTGTTTGTTCCCTGTGTTTTCAGCAAGCAGAGAAGCTTCTGCAGACACTTTCTTGCCCCTTTTCCACAAGTGAAGTATATTTTGTACCAGTTGGTGTATTCCTCGTCTGCAGAGCAAGAGCAAAGGTTTTAGGATCTAAATTGCTTGTTTTCCATGGAAGAGCTATGTAGAACACTATGCTTTCTGTTGCTGTGTTGGTTTTCTAAAGACACAAGCCCTGTTTGTTCTCTGTGTTTTCAGCAAGCAGAGAAGCTGCTGCAGACACTTTCTTGCTCCTTTTCCACTAGTGAAGTATATTTTGTACCAGTTGGTGTATTCCTCGTCTGGAGAGCAGGAGCAAAGGTTTTAGGACCTAAATTGCTTGATTTCCTTGGAAGAGATATGTAGAACACTGTGCTTTGCTGTTGCTGTGTTGGTTTTCTCAAGACACAAACCCTGTTTGTTCCCTGTGTTTTCAGCAAGCAGAGAAGCTGCTGCAGACACTTTCTTGCCCCTTTTCCACAAGTGAAGTATATTTTGTACCAGTTGGTGTATTCCTCGTCTGCAGAGCAAGAGCAAAGGTTTTAGGATCTAAATTGCTTGTTTTCCATGGAAGAGCTATGTAGAACACTATGCTTTGCTGTTGCTGTGTTGGTTTTCTAAAGACACAAACCCTGTTTGTTCCCTGTGTTTTCAGCAAGCAGAGAAGCTGCTGCAGACACTTTCTTGCCCCTTTTCCACTAGTGAAGTATATTTTGTACCAGTTGGTGTATTCCTTGTCTGCAGAGCAAGAGCAAAGGTTTTAGGACCTAAATTGCTTGATTTCCTTGGAAGAGATATGTAGAACACTGTGCTTTGCTGTTGCTGTGTTGGTTTTCTCAAGACACAAACCCTGTTTGTTCCCTGTGTTTTCAGCAAGCAGAGAAGCTGCTGCAGACACTTTCTTGCCCCTTTTCCACAAGTGAAGTATATTTTGTACCAGTTGGTGTATTCCTCGTCTGCAGAGCAAGAGCAAAGGTTTTAGGATCTAAATTGCTTGTTTTCCATGGAAGAGCTATGTAGAACACTATGCTTTGCTGTTGCTGTGTTGGTTTTCTCAAGACACAAGCCCTGTTTGTTCTCTGTGTTTTCAGCAAGCAGAGAAGCTGCTGCAGACACTTTCTTGCTCCTTTTCCACTAGTGAAGTATATTTTGTACCAGTTTGTGTATTCCTCGTCTGCAGAGCAAGAGCAAAGGTTTTAGGATCTAAATTGCTTGTTTTCCATGGAAGAGCTATGTAGAACACTATGCTTTGCTGTTGCTGTGTTGGTTTTCTCAAGACACAAGTCCTGTTGGTTGTCTGTGTTTGCAGCAAGCAGAGAAGCTGCTGCAGACACTTTCTTGCCCCTTTTTCACAAGTGAAGTATATTTTGTACCAGTTGGTGTGTTCCTCGTCTGCAGAGACGGATCAAAGGTTTTAGGATCTAAATTGCTTGTTTTCCATGGAAGAGCTATGTAGAACACTATGCTTTGCTGTTGCTGTGTTGGTTTTCTCAAGACACAAACCCTGTTTGTTCCCTGTGTTTTCAGCAAGCAGAGAAGCTGCTGCAGACACTTTCTTGCCCCTTTTCCACAAGTGAAGTATATTTTGTACCAGTTGGTGTATTCCTCGTCTGCAGAGCAAGAGCAAAGGTTTTAGGATCTAAATTGCTTGTTTTCCATGGAAGAGCTATGTAGAACACTATGCTTTGCTGTTGCTGTGTTGGTTTTCTAAAGACACAAACCCTGTTTGGTCTCTGTGTTTTCAGCAAGCAGAGAAGCTGCTGCAGACACTTTCTTGCTCCTTTTCCACTAGTGAAGTATATTTTGTACCAGTTGGTGTATTCCTCGTCTGGAGAGCAGGAGCAAAGGTTTTAGGACCTAAATTGCTTGATTTCCTTGGAAGAGATATGTAGAACACTGTGCTTTGCTGTTGCTGTGTTGGTTTTCTCAAGACACAAACCCTGTTTGTTCCCTGCGTTTTCAGCAAGCAGAGAAGCTTCTGCAGACACTTTCTTGCCCCTTTTCCACAAGTGAAGTATATTTTGTACCAGTTGGTGTGTTCCTCCTCTGCAGAGCAAGAGCAAAGGTTTTAGGATCTAAATTGCTTGTTTTCCATGGAAGAGCTATGTAGAACACTATGCTTTGCTGTTGCTGTGTTGGTTTTCTCAAGACACAAACCCTGTTTGTTCCCTGTGTTTTCAGCAAGCAGAGAAGCTGCTGCAGACACTTTCTTGCCCCTTTTCCACAAGTGAAGTATATTTTGTACCAGTTGGTGTATTCCTCGTCTGCAGAGCAAGAGCAAAGGTTTTAGGATCTAAATTGCTTGTTTTCCATGGAAGAGCTATGTAGAACACTATGCTTTGCTGTTGCTGTGTTGGTTTTCTCAAGACACAAACCCTGTTTGTTCCCTGTGTTTTCAGCAAGCAGAGAAGCTGCTGCAGACACTTTCTTGCCCCTTTTCCACAAGTGAAGTATATTTTGTACCAGTTGGTGTGTTCCTCGTCTGCAAAGCAAGAGCAAAGGTTTTAGGACTTAAATTGCTTGATTTCCATGGAAGAGATATGTAGAAGACTGTGCTTTGCTGTTGCTGTGTTGGTTTTCTCAAGACACAAACCCTGTTTGTTCCCTGTGTTTTCAGCAAGCAGAGAAGCTGCTGCAGACACTTTCTTGCCCCTTTTCCACAAGTGAAGTATATTTTGTACCAGTTGGTGTATTCCTCGTCTGCAGAGCAAGAGCAAAGGTTTTAGGATCTAAATTGCTTGTTTTCCATGGAAGAGCTATGTAGAACACTATGCTTTGCTGTTGCTGTGTTGGTTTTCTCAAGACACAAACCCTGTTTGTTCTCTGTGTTTTCAGCAAGCAGAGAAGCTGCTGCAGACACTTTCTTGCTCCTTTTCCACTAGTGAAGTATATTTTGTACCAGTTGGTGTATTCCTCGTCTGGAGAGCAGGAGCAAAGGTTTTAGGACCTAAATTGCTTGATTTCCTTGGAAGAGATGTGTAGAACACTGTGCTTTGCTGTTGCTGTGTTGGTTTTCTCAAGACACAAACCCTGTTTGTTCCCTGTGTTTTCAGCAAGCAGAGAAGCTGCTGCAGACACTTTCTTGCCCCTTTTCCACAAGTGAAGTATATTTTGTACCAGTTGGTGTATTCCTCGTCTGCAGAGCAAGAGCAAAGGTTTTAGGATCTAAATTGCTTGTTTTCCATGGAAGAGCTATGTAGAACACTATGCTTTGCTGTTGCTGTGTTTGTTTTCTCAAGACACAAGCCCTGTTTGTTCTCTGTGTTTTCAGCAAGCAGAGAAGCTGCTGCAGACACTTTCTTGCTCCTTTTCCACTAGTGAAGTATATTTTGTACCAGTTTGTGTATTCCTCGTCTGCAGAGCAAGAGCAAAGGTTTTAGGATCTAAATTGCTTGTTTTCCATGGAAGAGCTCTGTAGAACACTATGCTTTGCTGTTGCTGTGTTGGTTTTCTCAAGACACAAGTCCTGTTGGTTGTCTGTTTTTGCAGCAAGCAGAGAAGCTGCTGCAGACACTTTCTTGCCCCTTTTTCACAAGTGAAGTATATTTTGTACCAGTTGGTGTGTTCCTCGTCTGCAGAGACGGATCAAAGGTTTTAGGACCTAAATTGCTTGATTTCATTGGAAGAGCTATTAAGAACACTATGCTTTGCTGTTGCTGTGTTGGTTTTCTAAACACACAAGCCCTGTTTGTTCCCTGTGTTTTCAGCAAGCAGAGAAGCTCTTGAAGACACGTACCTGCTTTCTCCACTACTGACGTATATTTTGTACCAGTTGGTGTGTTCCTCGTCTGCAAAGCAAGAGCAAAGGTTTTAGGACTAAAATTGCTTGATTTCCATGGAAGAGCTATGTAGAACACTATGCTTTGCTGTTACTGTGTTGGTTTTCTCAAGACACAAGTCTTGTTGGTTGTCTGTGTTTCCAGCGAGTAGAAAAGCTGCTGCAGACACTTTCTTGCCCCTTTTCCACAAGTGAAGTATATTTTGTACCAGTTGGTGTATTCCTCTTCTGCAGAGCAAGAGCAAAGGTTTTAGGATCTAAATTGCTTGTTTTCCATGGAAGAGCTCTGTAGAACACTATGCTTTGCTGTTGCTGTGTTGGTTTTCTCAAGACAGAAGTCCTGTTGGTTGTCTGTGTTTGCAGCAAGCAGAGAAGCTGCTGCAGACACTTTCTTGCCCCTTTTCCACAAGTGAAGTATATTTTGTACCAGTTGGTGTATTCCTCGTCTGCAGAGCAAGAGCAAAGGTTTTAGGATCTAAATTGCTTGATTTCCATGGAAGAGCTATGTAGAACACTATGCTTTGCTGTTGCTGTGTTGGTTTTCTAAAGACACAAACCCTGTTTGGTCTCTGTGTTTTCAGCAAGCAGAGAAGCTGCTGCAGACACTTTCTTGCTCCTTTTCCACTAGTGAAGTATATTTTGTACCAGTTGGTGTATTCCTCGTCTGGAGAGCAGGAGCAAAGGTTTTAGGATCTAAATTGCTTGATTTCCTTGGAAGAGATATGTAGAACACTGTGCTTTGCTGTTGCTGTGTTGGTTTTCTCAAGACACAAACCCTGTTTGTTCCCTGTGTTTTCAGCAAGCAGAGAAGCTGCTGCAGACACTTTCTTGCCCCTTTTCCACAAGTGAAGTATATTTTGTACCAGTTGGTGTATTCCTCGTCTGCAGAGCAAGAGCAAAGGTTTTAGGATCTAAATTGCTTGTTTTCCATGGAAGAGCTATGTAGAACACTATGCTTTGCTGTTGCTGTGTTGGTTTTCTCAAGACACAAGCCCTGTTTGTTCTCTGTGTTTTCAGCAAGCAGAGAAGCTGCTGCAGACACTTTCTTGCTCCTTTTCCACTAGTGAAGTATATTTTGTACCAGTTTGTGTATTCCTCGTCTGCAGAGCAAGAGCAAAGGTTTTAGGATCTAAATTGCTTGTTTTCCATGGAAGAGCTATGTAGAACACTATGCTTTGCTGTTGCTGTGTTGGTTTTCTCAAGACACAAACCCTGTTTGTTCCCTGTGTTTTCAGCAAGCAGAGAAGCTGCTGCAGACACTTTCTTGCCCCTTTTTCACAAGTGAAGTATATTTTGTACCAGTTGGTGTGTTCCTCGTCTGCAAAGCAAGAGCAAAGGTTTTAGGACTTAAATTGCTTGATTTCCATGGAAGAGATATGTAGAAGACTGTGCTTTGCTGTTGCTGTGTTGGTTTTCTCAAGACACAAACCCTGTTTGTTCCCTGTGTTTTCAGCAAGCAGAGAAGCTTCTGCAGACACTTTCTTGCCCCTTTTCCACAAGTGAAGTATATTTTGTACCAGTTGGTGTATTCCTCGTCTGCAGAGCAAGAGCAAAGGTTTTAGGATCTAAATTGCTTGTTTTCCATGGAAGAGCTATGTAGAACACTATGCTTTCTGTTGCTGTGTTGGTTTTCTAAAGACACAAGCCCTGTTTGTTCTCTGTGTTTTCAGCAAGCAGAGAAGCTGCTGCAGACACTTTCTTGCTCCTTTTCCACTAGTGAAGTATATTTTGTACCAGTTGGTGTATTCCTCGTCTGGAGAGCAGGAGCAAAGGTTTTAGGACCTAAATTGCTTGATTTCCTTGGAAGAGATATGTAGAACACTGTGCTTTGCTGTTGCTGTGTTGGTTTTCTCAAGACACAAACCCTGTTTGTTCCCTGTGTTTTCAGCAAGCAGAGAAGCTGCTGCAGACACTTTCTTGCCCCTTTTCCACAAGTGAAGTATATTTTGTACCAGTTGGTGTATTCCTCGTCTGCAGAGCAAGAGCAAAGGTTTTAGGATCTAAATTGCTTGTTTTCCATGGAAGAGCTATGTAGAACACTATGCTTTGCTGTTGCTGTGTTGGTTTTCTAAAGACACAAACCCTGTTTGTTCCCTGTGTTTTCAGCAAGCAGAGAAGCTGCTGCAGACACTTTCTTGCCCCTTTTCCACTAGTGAAGTATATTTTGTACCAGTTGGTGTATTCCTTGTCTGCAGAGCAAGAGCAAAGGTTTTAGGACCTAAATTGCTTGATTTCCTTGGAAGAGATATGTAGAACACTGTGCTTTGCTGTTGCCGTGTTGGTTTTCTCAAGACACAAACCCTGTTTGTTCCCTGTGTTTTCAGCAAGCAGAGAAGCTGCTGCAGACACTTTCTTGCCCCTTTTCCACAAGTGAAGTATATTTTGTACCAGTTGGTGTATTCCTCGTCTGCAGAGCAAGAGCAAAGGTTTTAGGATCTAAATTGCTTGTTTTCCATGGAAGAGCTATGTAGAACACTATGCTTTGCTGTTGCTGTGTTGGTTTTCTCAAGACACAAGCCCTGTTTGTTCTCTGTGTTTTCAGCAAGCAGAGAAGCTGCTGCAGACACTTTCTTGCTCCTTTTCCACTAGTGAAGTATATTTTGTACCAGTTTGTGTATTCCTCGTCTGCAGAGCAAGAGCAAAGGTTTTAGGATCTAAATTGCTTGTTTTCCATGGAAGAGCTCTGTAGAACACTATGCTTTGCTGTTGCTGTGTTGGTTTTCTCAAGACACAAGTCCTGTTGGTTGTCTGTGTTTGCAGCAAGCAGAGAAGCTGCTGCAGACACTTTCTTGCCCCTTTTTCACAAGTGAAGTATATTTTGTACCAGTTGGTGTGTTCCTCGTCTGCAGAGACGGATCAAAGGTTTTAGGATCTAAATTGCTTGTTTTCCATGGAAGAGCTATGTAGAACACTATGCTTTGCTGTTGCTGTGTTGGTTTTCTCAAGACACAAACCCTGTTTGTTCCCTGTGTTTTCAGCAAGCAGAGAAGCTGCTGCAGACACTTTCTTGCTCCTTTTCCACAAGTGAAGTATATTTTGTACCAGTTGGTGTATTCCTCGTCTGCAGAGCAAGAGCAAAGGTTTTAGGATCTAAATTGCTTGTTTTCCATGGAAGAGCTATGTAGAACACTATGCTTTGCTGTTGCTGTGTTGGTTTTCTAAAGACACAAACCCTGTTTGGTCTCTGTGTTTTCAGCAAGCAGAGAAGCTGCTGCAGACACTTTCTTGCTCCTTTTCCACTAGTGAAGTATATTTTGTACCAGTTGGTGTATTCCTCGTCTGGAGAGCAGGAGCAAAGGTTTTAGGACCTAAATTGCTTGATTTCCTTGGAAGAGATATGTAGAACACTGTGCTTTGCTGTTGCTGTGTTGGTTTTCTCAAGACACAAACCCTGTTTGTTCCCTGTGTTTTCAGCAAGCAGAGAAGCTTCTGCAGACACTTTCTTGCCCCTTTTCCACAAGTGAAGTATATTTTGTACCAGTTGGTGTGTTCCTCCTCTGCAGAGCAAGAGCAAAGGTTTTAGGATCTAAATTGCTTGTTTTCCATGGAAGAGCTATGTAGAACACTATGCTTTGCTGTTGCTGTGTTGGTTTTCTCAAGACACAAACCCTGTTTGTTCCCTGTGTTTTCAGCAAGCAGAGAAGCTGCTGCAGACACTTTCTTGCCCCTTTTCCACAAGTGAAGTATATTTTGTACCAGTTGGTGTATTCCTCGTCTGCAGAGCAAGAGCAAAGGTTTTAGGATCTAAATTGCTTGTTTTCCATGGAAGAGCTATGTAGAACACTATGCTTTGCTGTTGCTGTGTTGGTTTTCTAAAGACACAAACCCTGTTTGGTCTCTGTGTTTTCAGCAAGCAGAGAAGCTGCTGCAGACACTTTCTTGCTCCTTTTCCACTAGTGAAGTATATTTTGTACCAGTTGGTGTATTCCTCGTCTGGAGAGCAGGAGCAAAGGTTTTAGGACCTAAATTGCTTGATTTCCTTGGAAGAGATATGTAGAACACTGTGCTTTGCTGTTGCTGTGTTGGTTTTCTCAAGACACAAACCCTGTTTGTTCCCTGTGTTTTCAGCAAGCAGAGAAGCTGCTGCAGACACTTTCTTGCCCCTTTTCCACAAGTGAAGTATATTTTGTACCAGTTGGTGTATTCCTTGTCTGCAGAGCAAGAGCAAAGGTTTTAGGATCTAAATTGCTTGTTTTCCATGGAAGAGCTATGTAGAACACTATGCTTTGCTGTTGCTGTGTTGGTTTTCTCAAGACACAAACCCTGTTTGTTCCCTGTGTTTTCAGCAAGCAGAGAAGCTGCTGCAGACACTTTCTTGCCCCTTTTCCACAAGTGAAGTATATTTTGTACCAGTTGGTGTATTCCTCGTCTGCAGAGCAAGAGCAAAGGTTTTAGGACTAAAATTGCTTGTTTTCCATGGAAGAGCTATGTAGAACACTATGCTTTGCTGTTGCTGTGTTGGTTTTCTAAAGACACAAACCCTGTTTGTTCCCTGTGTTTTCAGCAAGCAGAGAAGCTGCTGCAGACACTTTCTTGCCCCTTTTCCACAAGTGAAGTATATTTTGTACCAGTTTGTGTATTCTTCGTCTGCAGAGCAAGTGCAAAGGTTTTAGGACCTAAATTGCTTGATTTCCTTGGAAGAGATATGTAGAAGACTGTGCTTTGCTGTTGCTGTGTTGGTTTTCTCAAGACACAAACCCTGTTTGTTCCCTGTGTTTTCAGCAAGCAGAGAAGCTGCTGCAGACACTTTCTTGCCCCTTTTCCACAAGTGAAGTATATTTTGTACCAGTTGGTGTATTCCTCGTCTGCAGAGCAAGAGCAAAGGTTTTAGGATCTAAATTGCTTGTTTTCCATGGAAGAGCTATGTAGAACACTATGCTTTGCTGTTGCTGTGTTGGTTTTCTAAAGACACAAACCCTGTTTGTTCTCTGTGTTTTCAGCAAGCAGAGAAGCTGCTGCAGACACTTTCTTGCTCCTTTTCCACTAGTGAAGTATATTTTGTACCAGTTGGTGTATTCCTCGTCTGGAGAGCAGGAGCAAAGGTTTTAGGACCTAAATTGCTTGATTTCCTTGGAAGAGATATGTAGAACACTGTGCTTTGCTGTTGCTGTGTTGGTTTTCTCAAGACACAAACCTGTTTGTTCCCTGTGTTTTCAGCAAGCAGAGAAGCTGCTGCAGACACTTTCTTGCCCCTTTTCCACAAGTGAAGTATATTTTGTACCAGTTGGTGTATTCCTCGTCTGCAGAGCAAGAGCAAAGGTTTTAGGATCTAAATTGCTTGTTTTCCATGGAAGAGCTATGTAGAACACTATGCTTTGCTGTTGCTGTGTTGGTTTTCTCAAGACACAAGTCCTGTTGGTTGTCTGTGTTTGCAGCAAGCAGAGAAGCTGCTGCAGACACTTTCTTGCCCCTTTTTCACAAGTGAAGTATATTTTGTACCAGTTGGTGTATTCCTTGTCTGCAGAGCAAGAGCAAAGGTTTAAGGATCTAAATTGCTTGTTTTCCTTGGAAGAGATATGTAGAACACTGTGCTTTGCTGTTGCTGTGTGTTGGTTTTCTCAAGACACAAACCCTGTTTGTTCCCTGCGTTTTCAGCAAGCAGAGAAGCTGCTGCAGACACTTTCTTGCCCCTTTTTCACAAGTGAAGTATATTTTGTACCAGTTGGTGTATTCCTCGTCTGCAGAGCAAGAGCAAAGGTTTTAGGATCTAAATTGCTTGTTTTCCATGGAAGAGCTATGTAGAACACTATGCTTTGCTGTTGCTGTGTTGGTTTTCTCAAGACACAAGCCCTGTTTGTTCTCTGTGTTTGCAGCAAGCAGAGAAGCTGCTGCAGACACTTTCTTGCCCCTTTTTCACAAGTGAAGTATATTTTGTACCAGTTGGTGTATTCCTTGTCTGCAGAGCAAGAGCAAAGGTTTTAGGACCTAAATTGCTTGATTTCCTTGGAAGAGATATGTAGAACACTGTGCTTTGCTGTTGCTGTGTTGGTTTTCTCAAGACACAAGTCCTGTTGGTTGTCTGTGTTTGCAGCAAGCAGAGAAGCTGCTGCAGACACTTTCTTGCCCCTTTTTACAAGTGAAGTATATTTTGTACCAGTTGGTGTGTTCCTCGTCTGCAAAGCAAGAGCAAATGTGTTAGGACCTAAATTGCTTGATTTCCATGGAAGAGCTCTGTAGAACACTATGCTTTGCTGTTGCTGTGTTGGTTTTCTCAAGAAACAAACCCTGTTTGTTCTCTGTACTTGCAGCGAGCAGAGAAGCTCTTGAAGACACGTACCTGCTTTCTCCACTACTGACGTATATTTTGTACCAGTTGGTGTATTCCTCGTCTGGAGAGCAGGAGCAAAGGTTTTAGGACGTAAATTGCTTGATTTCCTTGGAAGAGATATGTAGAACACTGTGCTTTGCTGTTGCTGTGTTGGTTTTCTCAAGACACAAACCCTGTTTGTTCCCTGTGTTTTCAGCAAGCAGAGAAGCTGCTGCAGACACTTTCTTGCCCCTTTTCCACAAGTGAAGTATATTTTGTACCAGTTGGTGTATTCCTCGTCTGCAGAGCAAGAGCAAAGGTTTTAGGATCTAAATTGCTTGATTTCCATGGAAGAGCTATGTAGAACACTATGCTTTGCTGTTACTGTGTTGGTTTTCTCAAGACACAAGTCTTGTTGGTTGTATGTGTTTCCAGCGAGCAGAAAAGCTGCTGCAGACACTTTCTTGCCCCTTTTCCACAAGTGAAGTATATTTTGTACCAGTTTGTGTATTCCTCTTCTGCAGAGCAAGAGCAAAGGTTTTAGGATCTAAATTGCTTGTTTTCCATGGAAGAGCTCTGTAGAACACTATGCTTTGCTGTTGCTGTGTTGGTTTTCTCAAGACACAAGTCCTGTTGGTTGTCTGTGTTTGCAGCAAGCAGAGAAGCTGCTGCAGACACTTTCTTGCCCCTTTTTACAAGTGAAGTATATTTTGTACCAGTTGGTGTGTTCCTCCTCTGCAGAGCAAGAGCAAAGGTTTTAGGATCTAAATTGCTTGTTTTCCATGGAAGAGCTATGTAGAACACTATGCTTTGCTGTTGCTGTGTTGGTTTTCTCAAGACACAAACCCTGTTTGTTCCCTGTGTTTTCAGCAAGCAGAGAAGCTGCTGCAGACACTTTCTTGCCCCTTTTCCACAAGTGAAGTATATTTTGTACCAGTTGGTGTATTCCTCGTCTGCAGAGCAAGAGCAAATGTTTTAGGATCTAAATTGCTTGATTTCCTTGGAAGAGATATGTAGAACACTGTGCTTTGCTGTTGCTGTGTTGGTTTTCTCAAGACACAAACCCTGTTTGTTCCCTGTGTTTTCAGCAAGCAGAGAAGCTGCTGCAGACACTTTCTTGCCCCTTTTCCACAAGTGAAGTATATTTTGTACCAGTTGGTGTATTCCTCGTCTGCAGAGCAAGAGCAAAGGTTTTAGGATCTAAATTGCTTGTTTTCCATGGAAGAGCTATGTAGAACACTATGCTTTGCTGTTGCTGTGTTGGTTTTCTAAAGACACAAACCCTGTTTGGTCTCTGTGTTTTCAGCAAGCAGAGAAGCTGCTGCAGACACTTTCTTGCTCCTTTCCACTAGTGAAGTATATTTTGTACCAGTTGGTGTATTCCTCGTCTGGAGAGCAGGAGCAAAGGTTTTAGGACCTAAATTGCTTGATTTCCTTGGAAGAGATATGTAGAACACTGTGCTTTGCTGTTGCTGTGTTGGTTTTCTCAAGACACAAACCCTGTTTGTTCCCTGTGTTTTCAGCAAGCAGAGAAGCTTCTGCAGACACTTTCTTGCCCCTTTTCCACAAGTGAAGTATATTTTGTACCAGTTGGTGTGTTCCTCCTCTGCAGAGCAAGAGCAAAGGTTTTAGGATCTAAATTGCTTGTTTTCCATGGAAGAGCTATGTAGAACACTATGCTTTGCTGTTGCTGTGTTGGTTTTCTCAAGACACAAACCCTGTTTGTTCCCTGTGTTTTCAGCAAGCAGAGAAGCTGCTGCAGACACTTTCTTGCCCCTTTTCCACAAGTGAAGTATATTTTGTACCAGTTGGTGTATTCCTCGTCTGCAGAGCAAGAGCAAAGGTTTTAGGATCTAAATTGCTTGTTTTCCATGGAAGAGCTATGTAGAACACTATGCTTTGCTGTTGCTGTGTTGGTTTTCTAAAGACACAAACCCTGTTTGGTCTCTGTGTTTTCAGCAAGCAGAGAAGCTGCTGCAGACACTTTCTTGCTCCTTTTCCACTAGTGAAGTATATTTTGTACCAGTTGGTGTATTCCTCGTCTGGAGAGCAGGAGCAAAGGTTTTAGGACCTAAATTGCTTGATTTCCTTGGAAGAGATATGTAGAACACTGTGCTTTGCTGTTGCTGTGTTGGTTTTCTCAAGACACAAACCCTGTTTGTTCCCTGTGTTTTCAGCAAGCAGAGAAGCTGCTGCAGACACTTTCTTGCCCCTTTTCCACAAGTGAAGTATATTTTTGTACCAGTTGGTGTATTCCTTGTCTGCAGAGCAAGAGCAAAGGTTTTAGGATCTAAATTGCTTGTTTTCCATGGAAGAGCTATGTAGAACACTATGCTTTGCTGTTGCTGTGTTGGTTTTCTCAAGACACAAACCCTGTTTGTTCCCTG